>NW_004524675.1:7069734-7098256 GCF_000260255.1 Octodon degus | reverse complement strand
TATAAAGATCCACTGTGGCACCCAGATTATCAATGTTAGATACAAAAATATATTCTTTGCCTTCTCCTATAAAGTTGTCAAACAAACCAGAGTTGTAGAAACTGGCGTAGATATCACCACGACATGGAGGGGTACCAAGCTTCTGTGTTCTCCCCTGAGTAAGATACATCCTTTGTTACAGGAAGTAAAGATTCTTTATTAATCCTCGGGTACCTGCTTTGATTGAAAGTGTAGATTTTCACATGACAATGATTATACTTCTGTAGTAATTTTTTGGTATCTTCATCCATGTTAAAAGAATTCATTAAAACAAAACAAGAGGAACATCTGTACTGTAGGTTTTGTTCAAATGTTCCATTTGTTGAACAGACAGATCCAAAAAGGTATTCTCATTCCTCACACCAATCAGACTTTTAGGAGCTTTGCAGCCCATGCTGGTTCCTAAACCACCATTGAGTTTGACCACTACTAGCTTGTTCAACACAGAAGATATGTTATCAGGATGTCCTCTGGCCTTTATCTTTTCATATGGCTGAACTGAATCTTCTGGAGGTCTTCGGATTTTTCCCCCAATCCACAGTAGGTCCCTTTTCTTGCAAAAATCTATGAAATAGCTTCCAAAATCCATCCAGATCTTTTTTTGTGTGCTCAAACTCATGTGAGGGTGGGCTGGTAAGTATTTTTTCTAATTCCTTCTTCACAGATAATTCTAGCTCTTTTCTAATGACTTCTTGGAATTGAGAAGAGCCACCTTGAGACATTGCTTTGCTAAGATCTTCTTCTCTTCTTTTAGCTGCTGAGAAACTGGGGGTGTCTATGGCGCCCCAGAAAAAAGGCTCTCAGGCTGAGAGAATGCTACCTCTGAGACACTCTGCTCTCCCCCTCTTCCCCACACACAGGCACACCTGGAACCTGTCGCCAGCAATCATAGCCCAGCTGCTGCCCCCCCTCTTCCCACTAGTCAGCCAGCTCCCGACACCAGAGCCCCCACTTTCTCTCAAACACCTCCCCTCCCACTTCCTGGGCTTTTCTTTGTTGTTAAGTTTATTATATTTTCTATTTCAGTAGCTGATATTGGGTTATTCAGAATTTTTATAACTTCTTGATTCAGGTTTGGTAATTTGTACTTACCTAGGAGTTTGTCCACATCTTCTGTGTATTCAATTCTTTGAGAAGAAAGATTTTCAAAGTAGCTATTGAAAAGCTTATGGATTTCCATAGGATTTGTAATAATTTCACCCTTTGCATTCTTTGTAGCTTGAATTTTTTAATTTTCTTTCTTTTTATGATGTTGCTAGGGGTTTACTAATTTTATTTAATATTTCAATGAACCAGCTCTTTGATTCATGAATTTTTTGTATTATTTTCTTTGTAGCAATTACATTAATTTCTGCTCTAACCTTTATAAATTCCTCCTGTCTTTGGGATTTGGGCTTGTTTTGCTCTTCATTTTTTTTCAGAAGCTTCAGGTATAGCTTTAGGGTATTTATTGGTTTTTGTTCTATTTTAATAATATGTGTGCTCACTGTTATAAATTTTCCTCTGAGAACTTCTTTCATTGCATTCCCAAATTCAGGTAAGGTGTGTTTGAGTTTTCATTGGGCTGTAGATACTGTTTAATTTTGTCTTTAACCCACTGGTTGCTGAGTAGTATGTTTCTTAAATTTCCATATATTTGTGGGGGTTTTGTGATTTCTTTTGTCATTAATTTCCAGTTTCATTGCCCTGTGGTCAGATAATATGCATGGGATACTCTCTGTCTTCTTACTTTCACTTAATCATGATCTTTGTACTAGTACATGGTCTATTTTAAAGAATATCGCATGTGCAGCTGTAAAGAATCTATATTCAGACTATCTTGTGTGGAACACTCTGTAAATGTCCACTAAGTCCATTTACTTAAAGGTTTAGCTCATTTCTGCTACCTCTTTGCTAATTTATTGTCTACTTGATCTCCTTTTTTGAGATATGGGAGTTTTCAGATTCCCTGTTAAGATTGCATTACTGGTTATGAGATTTTTCATGTCTCTTAAAATTTGTCTTATATAGTTGGGTGCTGCTCCCATATTTAGTGCATACATATTTATAACTGTTATCTCTTCCTCCTGAATTTTTCCCCTAACCAGTATGTAGTGACTTTCTTTATCTCATTTGATCACTCTTGGTTTGTAGTTCAGATTGTCTGTAAAGAGAATAACTTCTCCTGCTTTTTTCTGAGCTTCTGGAGCATCTAGTATTGTTTTCCATTCTTTGACTTTCAGTCTGTGAATTTCTTTTTGAGTTAAGTGTATTTCCTCTATACAGCATATTTTTGGATTTTGTTTGTTGATCATTTCTGCCAATCTATTGATCTTAATTCATTAATTGAGTCCATTTACATTGGCAAGTATAATTGATAAGCATTGGCTTATGTTTTTTGTGTTATTTTCCTGATGTATGTTCCCTACTTTTCTTGTTTTTAATTGTTTTTTCTGTGTGGTGAGTTTTTTGTGTTGTTGTTCTTGAAATTGTGTTAATTTTGATCCCTTTCTAGAATATCTTTCAGTACTCTGTATGCAGTTGTTTTGATCGTCACTGATTTCCTTTATTTGTTCTTTGTCATGAATGTGTTACTTCTCCATTAATTTTGAAAGATAGCTTTACAGGGTATATAAATCTGGGTTGGCATTGTTTTCTTATAGGACTTTGAAGAATTTGTTTCATGCTCTTCTTGACTTGATTGTTTATACTTAGATGTCTGCTGTTATACTGATAAGTTTTTCTTTAAATGTGATGTGTTTCTTTTCTCTAGCAACTTTTAGTATGTTGTTCTGCTTAATTTCTGAGACCTTGATTATTATATGTCTGGGTGAATATTTAATTGGGGTGATTTTTTTGAGTTCTATATATCTCTGTTATGTGAATGTCATATTGTTTCCCCATATTTGGGAAGTTTTCTGCTATTACTTCTGCCCATATTATTTTTATGTCATTTGTGTTGGGTCTTTCTTTCTCATTGATGCCTATTGGTCATATGTTGTTCATCTTTGCATTGCCCTGCAGCTGTTGAATTATTATGTCCAGGATCATTGTTATAAGTGATCTTCCCTTACCTGTTCATTAGGTTCAATGGTGTCTTCAGTGTGTGAAAGTCTATCTTCACTTTCATACAAACAGTTTTGTTAACTTTTTATGGAGATTTTTATTTCCAATATGTCTCTTTGAATTTGCTTCATGCATTCTGTTTCCTTCCTATATTGCTCATTCAAGGTTTCCATAATTTTTCTATTCTTCTCTATTTTTTTAATCAATTTTTCTTTAGAAATGCTTAGTAATTCCTTCATTATAGTCGTTGTTTCTTTTTTTACCTGGAAAATTATTTCTAACATGATTTCCTTTACACCCTTCTGCACTTTTCTTTTTACTTCATAATTTTTCTATTCTTCTCTATTTTTTTAATCAATTTTTCTTTAGAAATGCTTAGTAATTCCTTCATTATAGTCATTGTTTCTTTTTTTACCTGGAAGATTATTTCTAACATGATTTCCTTTACACCCTTCTGCACTTTTCTTTTTACTTCAGTTGCTATTATTTCAGAGATTTCAGAGATGTGTTTTCCAGTTTCTTCTATGTTGATGCCTCTTGGGTTTGTTCTGGGTAGGTTTGGGGTCTGATATTGCAGTTTGCTCTTTCTATTTCTGAGAGTGTTCTTTATTTTGGTTGTCATGATACTTTCTTGGAGAAGTTTGATGGTAGTAGCTCTATCATTGCAATCAGAACCTCCCTATAGAGTCTGTTATTTAGATATTTCTTCTGTGTCAGAAATTTTTGTTTTATGTGTGTCCCAACTATGTTTCCTTCTTTATTAATTGATAGATATTGGCTTCCATTTGGTACTGTCCTCCATCCATTGGTACAGGGCTTTGGTGAGGTTATTACCAAAGTACCTCCCAATATTATTACCCAAGTGATAATGTGGTGGTTAAGGCAGGTATGATATCCTATTTATGGTAGTACAACTAGAAATACTAATACTAGCTAGTGAAATTGCCAAACTTTTTAAACTAATGGTTTTGTATTTTAGATTATAGGAGCAAGCATTATAGCTATGTAATAAAGCAGACCATAAATTGAGAATTTGTAGTTAAATTAGCTCCCCTGAGTTCTATTTAGGGCACCTCTCCTTCCCATACCTTTAGTCTTCCAGGCGAACTAATTTGCCCAAGTTACACCCTGCCACCTCTGTATCATGAGGGTTCTCCCCGTAGATCTGGGCCTCAGTCTGGGCCCTGCTAGGCCTCGCAGTAAGCCTCAGATCACCAGGTCTAGCTCCCCCAAACTGGAATCTGACAGGCTGGGCATGGCCAGTGGGCTCAGCTTCTTCAGGTTCCTCTTGTCTGAACTGGAAAAAAAAACTTAAAAAAGAAGAAAAAATATTATGCATTAACTGTTCCTTTCAATAAACAAATAGAAACCAGTAGTACAATTTTCCAACCTGTTCTGTGTATGCACATTTATTTTTTTCCTTCCTTTCTTTTCTCCTTTCCTTCATCTCACGTGTTCCTTTACTTTGAACAGTTTATTTTTCTTTCAAAGTATCTATTGTACTTTCCAATATGAAGGTTTGAAAATTTAAGTAATTTGGAACAATCCAAGCCATTGGTGTCTTTATCCTTTCCCCTGAGGATAAGACTTTTAACTATTTTCTATGCCACCTATAATCAGGAGAAAATAATATTTAAAGAATGAGGTAATAACTTCTCATTGAAGAGAAATGCTGTAAAAGCCATGAGAATCAACTCCATGTGAGAATCTGTTAGAGGTGATGGACTATGTGTAGTCCAGACAGCACAAGTGAAAATTAAGTGTAGGGAGAATGCTAGCTGTAGAAAAAATGTACCACTCATAATGGATCCTATGTAAGTACAATAGGAGGGTTTTTTTTTAACAGAACTTCAGAACTTCCCCTGTCAAATACATGTGATATGTGGACTCCTCCATCCCTCAGACATTACACACCTTACAAAGGAGTCAGCTTTGAAGCATTCAGAACTAGAATGGAAAAGACTACAACTAACAACAATTAACAGGGGCCAGGGAGATGGCTCAGTAGAATAAGTGCTTGCCTGGCAAGCTCAAGGGCCTGAGTTCAATCCCTGGTTCTGCCAAACAAAAAACAATTAACACAAAATAAAAATGGCCTCTCTGTTTGCCTTTTTTAATCCTTGGTTCCACTAAATAAAAAAAAACTGTCTCAAAAGTTATTAAGAAATTTTAAGCAGGGAACATATTTTCAAACAAACAAACAAAAAAAGAATTTTCTGAAAATAGAGATGATCAGTTGTGGTACTTGCAAGACTTTGAGTTTGTTGTTTTGGATAAGTGAAGAGTGTTTTGCTTGTGAATATTAATATTTTAAATATATACTATACTGAGAAAACATATTTTCACAAACATAAAAGGATTTTTTATCAATTCTATCTTACCATGGTGCAATTTACCTTTTATCATCTTTAAAGACATAACAGAGAGTCACAAACTGACAAATTTATAGCTGTGGATACATTTCTACAAAGTGGTAGATCAAAGAAGAAAAGCCAAATCTTTCATTCCAAAGCCTACATCATACTTTTACCTCTACTAAGCTTTTTGTCCATGTTTATGAGGAAGCTGGATTATGTATTTCCAAAATATAAAGCTATTTTATCTGAATTTGAAATTTAAGTGAATTCATGTCAGTTGCATGAAACCAAACTTTATTTATTTTAACATCTTGGGATTTTTGAATTGTTTCTTATTTCATGGCCATAAATATGTAATTATGGTCTGCTTTCTTTTTCGGATTATTACCATTTGCACTTCGAAGTGATCGTATGTTTATATAGTGGCAAATCCACAAATCCTCTCTCTCTCTCTAACAATATATATTCCAGCAGTGTTCATGACTTTTCTTAACACTTCTAGTTCTGAGACCCACGGGTTTTATTGGATTACCCTAACAGCAACATTATACTGTAGGTCTGCGCATTAGAATGATGTATCATAGTAATTCTAATGCAGTTATTCTAGTATGATTTAGATTGTAATCCTAAAGCATTATCTAGATTTAACACTAAAGCAATCTCTGAGGAAATTTTGTTCATTCCAGCAGGGAAAGGAAAGTCCTACTTCGTGTATGAATTATTAAACATGTACTTAAAGGGCTAGCAGCCCTTTTAATTTGGCAAAGCATATTGTTTTAATTGGTAAAAATGACAAATGGCCCAAAGCTTGCAGTAGTCAGAGCCAAGGAAACCAAAAGAAAAAGAAACACAAATTGGTCCAGGCCCTAGCTTGTATCTTGGTAGGAATGGAAGAAAATCCGCAATTGCTGGACACAGCTACCACTTAGTATTCTATCTTATAGATAAGGTCATGAATTTAAAGAAATTTCTTCACAATTAATAGACATAAATGTAACAAGTCTAATTTATAAAACAACACTCTAAGAAAACAATGCTAAGCCCTTAATTATTTCTGGCCAGGGTCTGATGTCTGCTGGGGCCTTTTTGTTGCCACCTCATGTGCTTATAGACCGAGCAAAGCAGGAAAGGAACACTGTGCCGTCAAAGGACAGGAAACAGAAGCCAGCAACCCCATTATTCAAGGAGCTTTTATTATGGCAAATGCATGCTACAAAATCAGGTGAAAAACTTGATGGAACAGTGTTTGATTGTATTAATATGGAAATATCCAACTGACAACTGCATCTTGGTAAAATTTTCACCAAATATTAGTAGATCAAGCCTCTATTCCAAACTTCAGAACTTACAAGAATCCTGCTTATCTCACAGCTGTCTGCTTTCTTTAGAGTAATAGATATAGCAAAAATGCTTTAGCATGTCAATAAAATATAAGTAAACAATTTAGAACATTCAGATCCCACATAAGTCATATAGTTCTTTGCTCTTATTTTTATCAGTCCAGATTCCTGCTACAAATCTTAATTGATAGGAACATGGTCCTTACAGTCAGACTGAATAAATGCCAGGCAAATAACCACTAGGAAAACATGAAAGGTGATATTACTCTTTTTTGTTATAGAATTTTTCAAGCATTCAGAAAAATGTATAAAGTATAGTGTAAGAGGGAGATTTACAAATTCAAACATAATTAATAACTATGACAGATTTACATGTTTTCTTTACACACACACACACACACACACACACACACACACACACAGAGCTACAATTACTAAAACCATTGAAACAATGTTGCAGGAAAAATCCACTTACCTCAAAATACCTTAGAATGTATTTCCTAAGGAAAAGACCCCCAAATGAATGATACATAGGATATGTCAACTAAGAAATATATGGGTTATCTTAACTAAGAAAATTCACAACAAGGGCTGGCCAGATAGCTCAGCAGACTAAAGCTCCTGCTTAGGCAAATGCAGGGACTGGGGTTTGATTACCAGCATGCTGTGCTGGCCCTGCCCTTGGGGCATGCTGAGATGGCAACTCAGACTGTTGCCATAGTGGCGCACACCTGTAATCCCAGTGCTTGGGAGGGTAAAAACTGCAGGATCACTGAGTCCGATTTATGTAGTGAGACCCTGAAGACTCTGTACTAAATACATTTAAAGAAAAGAAATTTCATAACAAATATATAACCAAATATTGCTGCACAAATTTTCTCCATTTTCTTTAATTTATTTCTCAAACCAAAGTCTACTCAGGACACTTAGATTAATTGTTTAATTAATACATTTTTGTTTTTAGATCAGTTCACAACAAAATAAGTCATAAAACATTGAGAATTTCAGTTTTATTTTACTTATGATACAATAAAATACCTGAGAGTTGATAATTTACTAAGAAAAAACATTTCTTACATTTCTTATTATTTCTTAAGTTCCATAAGCAAAAGAATCTATAATTAAGGTGTCAAAATCTGGTGTCTGGAAAGATCTTCCTACTGTCACCTCATGTATTGAGAGATGGGAGTGTCAAGGATGGAATGAACTCTGTTCTCACAGGGCAGAAAAACAAAAGAGAAGAAACCCATTCCTGCAAGTACCATCAACAATGCCATAACCCATTTGTGGATTTGGATGCCTCATGACTTAAATACCTTCCTAAAGGAACCATCCCCAAGTACTGTTACATCAGGGATAAAATTTCCAAGATATGAGTTCAGGAGGAACACACTTAGACCACAGAAGTTTTCAATATCATGAATTTATTAAAAGCTAGCTTGCTGGGTATGGAAATGCATCCTGTAATCACAGCAATAGGAGACTGAGGCAAGAGTATCCCTTTGATTTCAAGATCAGCTTGGGCTACATAGTGAATTCAGGCCATTCTGAACTACATAATGATTTCATCTCAAAAACCAAAACCAAAATAATGTAGTCTTATTTTTCTTTATTTTTAAATGTTTCTTTTAAAATTATGTTAAGTGATTTTACCTTTTTTGAGAAACAAAGATTATAGAATGTCCCACATTTTTGGACATCAGTATGCTAGTAATGTTAAATAGTATTCAAACAAATAAGCTTATTTCTTGAACAGATAGTTATTTCCAAACATTTGAATATATTCAATGTCCTTCATAGAATTACATTCTTCATAGGAGGTGCTTTTGTATTGGCTCACTTCAGGAGCAATGGACACCAGCTTGTCATATATTTAATTATTAAATGCTAGCAATTTAAGTTGGATCACTTGTTTAAAGCAACACCTGGTAGATTTCATTTTAGATTTCAATTTTTTTCAATGAAATTTAGCAAATATATCAGAGTGCCTTTCTGTCTTTCTCTCTTTCATCATTTTTATATTAATTTTATTGAGAAAGAAGTAGCAATGAGACAGTTTCAAAACAGGTTAGTAGGACAGTTACAATAATCAATACATTGTATATTGTGGTCTTTGTAGTAGTTATTGTAGTAGTTATTCATAGTACAAGATGCAGACACTATATCTTGTCTAAACACTATTAGTTCAAAACTTTCTTCTCATTGAACTAAGAGAAGGTAGCTGTATATCTATGATAATATATATATATATATATATCTATATATATATATATATATATCTCACTACAAAATGGTCCTTCATTTATATCTCCCTTTTTTGTTTACTTTTGGCAGAGATGGGTATTCCATTGCCATTCATATACTGTAGGTGCATGCATTTGGCAGAGTAATCCAATATAGTCCAGTAGTCCATAACAGTAGTGGGTTATCCATAGGACTGGCAATGTCAGAGGTTGTTGCCTTGGGCCTTTCACAGCTCAGAATATTAATATTTTACTTTTTATACCTCATTTTTATACTTTTCTGCTGGATGGTTAAGACCAGGATAAAGTAAGACCTATAGAGCAAGAAATGTAACTTTTGTATCTGACAAGGTCAGTCAAATCCCCTCAGGATTTACCCTGAAACCCTGTACTGCAGTTTGTAGATCCTTTGTCAGTATCAGCCATGTGGATGACTCATGGCCATTGCTTGACCAATTTGTTCTCTGTGAAAGCCTGAGAATGTTTTCTCTCCAGGTGACTCTCCTTAGGTACACTCTACATTATCAATCACTTTCCTCTGTGGCCCCATAATCTCCTTGATCAGAATATATATATATATATATATATATATATATATATATATCTCAGCATAGATATACAGCTACTTTCCTTTTAGTTCGATGAGAAGAAAGCTTTGAACTAATAGTGTTTAAACAAGGTATCATGTCTGCATCTTGTACTATGAATAACTAATACAAAGACAACAATATTCAATGTATTAATTACTGTAACTGTACTACTAACCTGTTTTGAAACTGTCTCATTGCTACTTCTTTCTCAATAAAAAATGATTTATAAAAAATTTAATTGTTTTTCACATGCCTTGCCTGAAATAATTATAGAGATTATAAATTGGTAATTTAATAATTTCATCATAATTTTACCAATTTTATTAGGTGAAATTTGTATGTAAAGAACTTTTTCTTATCAACATTTTGTTATATTTAAATTTAGATTTTGAAACTTTTCTTTGAAGTGATGTTGAAAGATTTGTCAGCACATAGTGATATTAGAGTAATATGAACTACAATTGTGTTTATATTTTTCTGTGATAATATGTCCATTTAAATTTCTGTTAAGACTTTGGACAAAAAGTGTCCATTTACAGGAACACTTTGTACTGGAAAACTTGTGTATTAAGAACTCTCTTTTTATGCAGAAATTAAAAATTTTCAAAAAAGAATATAGATGAATGCACACAATTAAAATATTACCAAAGTGGGATGGGTAAGATAGCTCAGCAGACTTAAGAGCCTACTTTGATAAACCCAGGGACCCGGGTTTGATCCCCAGTTCCACATGCCATGCTGACCCCACCCTCAGGCACACTGATACAGGGAATGAGTCCCGGCATGGTGGTGCACGTCTGTTATCCCAGCACTGAGGAGGCTGAAAACAGGACGATCACTACAAGTCAAAGCTACATAGTGAAACCCTGTACCAAATACACAAATTAAAATAAATAAATAAATAAATGAATAATAAAATATTGACAAAGTGTTTAAATTTTATTTAACAAATGAGTTTCAGAATGAAAATTAGAACCTGACTATGTACCATTTAAGAAACCTTCATGAGAATTTTATCAAAATTTCCAGTTTATGGACATCAGATCGACTGGGAGTCCATTCAAAGAAATGGGGTCTGATAGTGAGTAGAATTTTAAAATATTCTGAAATGTGTTTACATAGTTACAGAGAAACCACCAAGAAGGAGATGAGTGCAGTTAGAAAGATAGCTTACTATACAGATTTTCTTTTTCTAATAGCAAAGAATATGGCCTAACACTGCATATCACATGCGGTGGCTTCCGGCTCCGGTAGCGGGCATGAGGAGTCAGGGGATACCATACGTAAAACATCTGCTGTGGGAAGGAATGGGCCAGACAAGTTGGTAAGCTGAGCAGTTTAGGATGACATTGTATGGAACACTTCAGTGGGATATGAGCTATAGGACTATGCTTTGGTTGCCTGGCAGCTGGCCTGGGGTGATTTAGGGTACAGTGATAGTGTCTTGGGTTGTGTGAGCCTGCAAAAAGGATGTGGATAGGGATAAGAATCTGGTGTTGGATGCAGTACTAATCCTTTCTGTTATTATAACAAAATTCCTGAGACATGTTAACTTTACACAATAAACCACAGCAGTTGGTGTCTCTATCAAAGTTACGTTTCAAGGTAAGTTATTTACTATCAAATTCTGAGATAGGGAGTCCCTCCTTCAATCCATAATGTACTAAGTTGTAAGATATCATAAAATATCAAGCACCCATGATAAATAGTCTAATTAAGAAAAAATACTATGTAAGGAAGTAATATGAATGGGTTACATTTTTCTTTAGTCATTTGATAGTTAGAAAGTCTTCAGTGTGTTACACTCAACTATAACTAAATAAAATTTATAAATTATGGTCAATTAAGACATATTATACACAGCTTCCAGTCATATGATTTATCTATATTAAAGGCGTGCTTATATTTTTAACTAACACAAAAACCAAGGATAGTTTTGTATAGAGATTTTTTAGAAACATCTCGTTAATAACATGACAATACTTTGATTTTTCTGGTAAACCTAAACGTATTCTACATGCAGCCATCAGCAATTTTACCAAAGTATAATTTCATGTACTGCATATTAGAAGGCATCTAGGCAATCTGAAACTTTCATTTAAAAGATTAACTTTGTGTTCACTTTATATATAGTTTGTGCATCATATAAACATTCTTTTGGAGTTTGCAGCATTATCATGATATAGAAATAGTATCTGTTCTCAAACAAGGTAAAATCATTTATTAAACTTATCATGCAGCATTTTATTAATTTTGGGAACAATCTTGTTTTAGCATAGAGTTCCAGGTCTACATCTGAAAGATACCAGTGGCGGTGATGTAAGAATCATCAGATGTTAAGTGACTTCCGTCTGCAGAGCCCTGGAACATCTGTTCCTACATATGATCCTGCGGCGGACACAGACACCAAGCGCCTAAAGAAGCAGTCTGACACCCACCCTGTTGTATAAACAGAATATTTTTGGCTCTACCAACATAGCATTGTGATTAAAATAAATTTATAGCAATCAAGTAGCTTTCTAAAAATAGTTATGAGTTTATTTCTAACACCTGCATGCTAGTGTATAAATGACAAATGATAAGAAATCAGTATTTGAGTATTTAAATGCTACTTACTTGATCCAAGAAAAGCTTTAGAATATTTCTATTCTGAGTAATCATTTCCCTAAAAAATTGAGGCTTTTTAATGACCTCTAGAGTCAAGTTCCCGTTTAAGATTTTCACATGGCAATTATTCAGTTAAAGTTGCTTTTTCTTCTATTCAATGTTTATTTTCCTATGTTCTGAATCTTCTGGTTTTGTCACAAAGAGAATTCACAGAAGGAATATGGACAAATTGACAAAAATTCACCATTTCTTTTCAAGTTTATTCACATTTATTAGTCATACCCATCCTTACTCAAAAATCTGTAAAATCCAAATAAGGACCCATACTTTTGAGACTGTACACAAGATTCAACATGCACAAAAAGTGTAGCATCCAGTAGTTACTCATTGCATGGCAGTAGGAGTTACATCCGTTCTGATTGATATATTTTTTCAGGTGCATCTATGTTGAAGATATTTCTAGAATTCTTTTTCTTTCTTGGCCTAAAGTATAGAAAACTTTTCACAAAATTTGATAGCTGAGGAAATCTTGGAGATTAGTAGACAAATTATTTTAATTCCTTAGTCAATAGAATTTACGTGTCAAAGAAACATCAGAACAGTTCTTTGACTGAAATAAAGGGTCAGTGTCCCCCACTTGGTCATTTTAAAAAATTCACAGAACTTTAGTTATGTAAGAACATTTTAAAAAATATTACTCAAAGTATTTATTTTCAAATATTGAAATGTATTCAGAAACCTTAAATAATTAACATCAACTTCTGTAATCAATATTGCAATCCATCTAACACACAACTATTGCTGGCCCTTAGTGCATGATAACTTTCCCTCTTCCATAATACATCTATGTGGAGTTTTGACTTCATCCTCATCAGTGACTTGCACATGTGCTGACTCCTTTTGCTCACTCAGCCTGCACTTTGAAAAAAAGAACTAATTTAAGAGCAGAACAGTTAAATTTTCCATTAGAGATATGTACCCAACTATCAGGAAATGTTTCGTTAACAACAGTGCAGCATCAAGTTATATGACCATATTGTGATAAAAATGTATGACTGACAAATATTTGTCTTGTATGTAATTTTCATTTCATTTATAGGATGTATATATAGGTATTCAGGAGACCAGAATGTGTTTTATATTATACACTGATATATCTAACAATTTTATGTAATGCATACTTCATTTAATTAAGAAAGTGAAATGTGGTAGACCAAGAAAAATAAAAACATTGAAGTACTTAGACTTGTTTTTATATCCTGTTTCTTACATTTTGTGGCATCCAGCAAATCCCTGATATTTGTTTCTTTGAGCTTCAGTCTCCAGTTCTAGGCACTATAACTAATAATACCGATTTATCAGATTTAGTATAAGAATGAATTGAGATTTTCAAAGATATTTAAATGGGAATATTGTAAGTTATTTGCTATTTTCATTACTAAAAAGGACTGCACATTATAAAATCTTGAAACAAAGAGAAAATGAAAGCAAAAGCCTGTGTATTTATTTCTATTCATTTATTTAGCTTATTTTAATATTTAATAAATTTAGACTCGATTATTTTACTTTAGGTGGATTTACTGGTCTGCAATTTTTTTAAATTTTGTATACTGAATATATTTATAATAATACCAAATTTAAAAGTATTTTTAAAGCCTTGCATTTTTATTTACATCTTGGATTTTATTGCAAAGATTTAAAATATTTATTTAATAGGATATGGAATCCTCATGTATCTCATAAAATACATTAGAAATTTATAGCTTTTAATTTCATTTTTTCTTTGATGAAGTATTGAAAAGAAAAATCCTTACACCACACACATCCGTTCACATTGCCAGCAGCATGCATGCAATTGACAGTCGCACACACATTGTCACACCTAGGAGTGTTAATATAATCCTTGTTTTCTTTATCTCATTTAAATAAATTAATGGCATTAAAAGAACAATGTTTTATTTTTTTTTTACTTTATTTATTTATTTATTTTTTTGTGGAACTGGGGATTGAATTCAGACCCTTGCACTTGCCAGGGAAGTGCTTATTCTACTGAGCCATCTCCGCAGCCCCCAGTGTTTTAATATTGAACTCTATTCTTTAATCCCACTGAATCATGGTGTAGGCCTAAGAGACTGACTTGTAATCACTTTATTAAAATAAGCGTTTTTAGCTACACAAGTATATAAAAATCCAATGACAGGAGCCCGGGGAGATAGCTCAGTAGAATAAGCACTTTCCTGGTGAGCGTAGGGTCCTGAGTTCAATGGCTGGTACAAAAAAAATAAAAAAAAAATCCAGTGACAGTGCCAAACATTAGTTTACAGAAAACAAAACTGATTAATAGGATAGCTTCAATAATGAATACATTATATATTGTTGTCTTCTTAGTGGTTATCCATAATACAAGATGCAGACAGGATATCCTGTCCAAACACTATTATTACAAATCTTTCTTCTCATTGAATTAAGTGAAAGTAGCTATATATCTATATTTAATAAGACCAGGACTATTTTATTAAAGCATGTATATTCATCCCAATATATCAGTATAAAATATTAGAATATAATGAATCATTTCAGTAATAGCTATCCCTTTCATTCAAATGACAAAAATTTAACCAATCCATATTCTTACTTTATATTAACATGTATATGGATCCGTTCATTTCTATAAATTCTATCAATAACATCAGTGTAACACTCTTAGAAGGGATTTTTACTTTGGAAAGTATTGTTTTTGGTGACATCATTTTAATGGCATGAATATATTTATTAAATTATCTTTACAAATATACATGCATAAAACTAACATTACATAAGCATATACAATATTTTCCATAATAGGGAGAACTAAGTCCTGAGAATATCTTACAATGTAATTCATTCTGTTTTCCGCAGTAGAAGAGATTTAACAGAGAAAATTGAAGAGTTACAGAACTATATTGAAAGTTGTCTGGGGGTGAAGTACAGAGAAGTCTTGATAGAGCTCTCACTATCAAAAGACAATCAATGTATAAGACATCAATTAATATTGTTTAATTTAGTAATTAAGAAAGAAGTATTTTAAAAATAGGCAACATATTTCCCTGTAGTGGATAAAATCACATACAAATGAATAGTCCTCTATTTTACCCAAAAATGTTACATGGCAGAAAACTAAATATTTTGTGGTCCCCATAATATTCTGTAGATGCATCTGAAAAGAAGAAGGCTGTTAGTAAGCAGACAAGTGAGCTTTGGATCACTGTGTTAAACATAATTAACATAATTAATGCAACTAAACACATATCTTTATTTCAGAAAAAAAAAAGAAATGCAAGAACGTTACAATGCATCTTCCAAGTCATCTTATAGATGCTATTTTGGGCATTGAAAACCACCAAAAACTATCATAGTATGCAGTAGCTCAGCAAGTGATTTTCCAGCCAAGCTGAGTGGCAGCCAAGTTGAGTAATTGATGGTAACTTTCCAGAAATCTGCTGTGACCTTACAGCATGTCACATGCCCATGCTGTTGCTTTGCTGCACAGGTAATTACCTCTCTACTCTTTTCTTCTAAGTCTTACATGAGGGTATGTCATTGCTAAATTTGAACCTGGAACCATATAGGAATGGTCATTGTGGAAATGCATTCCTTGTTTTTAATTCTAGAAAGTAGGAATAGTGAAGTTGAGTCGATAGTATTGATAGTAGCTGAGTGAGGTAGAGAGTGATAGTTACAAAGGATGAGTCTCCAGACAGAGTCAGAAGAGATGAGGCAAGCCAAGCCTGTGGTCAAGACTTGAGTTGATAGAAAAAAACTGGGACCCAATTTAGACTCATGTCTAGCCCTACAAGCCTCCCCAGAGAGGAACAACGGCTCAAAACTAACTGTAACTATCACCGTCTAACCCCCAAAAAATAACTAAATGATATATTAAACACATAGAAACAACATAACAGACATCTAAGTAAATGACCTGAAAACTCATCATTTCAGAAATGCCTTTGTTTTCCATGCTATGCACCCTTGTTTTACTGTTGGATCATTATAGCTCAGTAACTGCACCTGTAACCCTCTAGGTTGATTACAGCTTGACTCAGGTAACCTGTGATGTGATTTTGTTGTCTATAAAAACCTTTAAACAAAGAGTCTCAGTGGCAACCCCTTTGCAGGATCCCTTCTTCTCATGGGCTTTCTCACAATAAAACTTCCCTATGCTCAACCTCTTTTGTCCTTGACTCCATTGCTTGGTATCTTGGAACTCAAACCTTTCACATATGACAGGGTTGGAGCTATTCCTGTAGCCATACCACATTATTATCCAGCCTACAGAGGGGACACTATGCTAGTTTTTTCTCTCCTTTCATTTATTTGAATGAATAAATATTCCTTCTTTAATCTGCTTGGATGAATACACAATAGCATGTAAACCAGATGTGTGATTTTTTTCTCCATTCTTTGAAATCAGGAGGTAAGTGACAAAAGATAACATTGTACTTATTTTTATTTTTATTTATTTGTTTTTTAGGGAAGGATCTACAGGGTGTTCAGGGTCTCACTACTAGATTGGACTCATAGTGATCCACCTGTTTACAGCCTCCTAAGAGTTGGGATTACAGGTGCGCACCACCACACCCAGTCTCAACTGCCCTCTCAGTGTGCCCAGGGGGTGCAGTTGGTATGGCAGGCCCTGGGATCAAACTCTGGCCCCTGCACTTGCTTGTAGGCACTTTAATCTGCTGATCTATTTGGTTGGCCCTAAATTGTGGTTATGAGACATAGACTGTAACTGAACGTTTCCTCCTCAGCCATGGATCTTTAAGTTGATCAGTTAAGCTCCTGGAGCTTTGATATACTCATCTACTAATTAAAAGTAATCATATCTGCTTGCTATCACCTTTTATTCTGGATTGTTTTAGGCATGCTATGGGTGAGATGTGATAAACAAGTGTTAGAGAAGTTAATGATTCCTTTTCCGAAGGTTCAAGGTACCATGTGCACATTCAGAAAATTCTCCATCAACTGTTAGTTAAATTGTACAAACAAGATCTAGCATTGATATATTCTTCTCTGTAGTCTCTTAAAAGCTTAACTAGTAATCTTTAAAATCATTTGTTTGACTCAGAAGATAGAAGAAGGAAGCCTACTAGAATATCATATTTTATTATTGCTTCACATAAACTTGTCCAAAAGAAAACAGAACTGAAGAAGGTACCTGCTTCATCTCAGCATACAGGTGAAGGATGGCTTTTTCTGAACTTAACCACTGAATAGGAAAAAATATATTGAGAAATATACTTTGCCAAGTGAGTGAAAAACTGACTGGAGAAACAGTGAAATGTCATCCTAAGCAATACATACAGACTGAATAATGCAAAGTACTACTCGGAAACTGTAATAAACTATACAATAATGGTTTTCTGAATTCTGCCTTAATCCAATCTGCAATGTGATCTGCAATCTTCTGCCTGAGTTCTGCCTTTTAAAGATGCAGTCAAACAGCTCTGCTTCCTTGGCTCCTCCCTCTTCCCTGGAGGCTGTTTTTTCCAGCTTCCTTGAAAATTGCCAGAAATGTGTGGGCTTTCCTGTCTCACAACTCCTACCTCTGTATGGTTAGTTTCAGAGCAATGTCTTTTTTTTTCTCTATAATAAATGCATTACTAATGCAATAATTTCAATAATTTAAAGTTTTATGAAGGAAGGATCGTTTCTAGCTACTTCTGCCAAAACCTAACCTAACTAATCAAATAAATACCTAGAATTTAAATGGAAACAAGTAAAGATTGAAAAATACTTGGTTATGCTCTTCAAATAGGATCAGTAGAATGGAGAGTATACACATAGCATAAAGTCTCAAGTTCTTCCGTGCTTGCCCAGCTAAAACTGGTGAAAGTAGGAATTTTCACTAACGGGTGGTATAAATAAAGGAAAAAAGGTCATCACTATTTTTATGATAATTAAGCGCATACAGATGAATTACAAAGAAAGCAACATGACCCAAGAAGAGGAAAGGTGGAGAAAGATTATTCTTCCAGGAAATAAGCATAGAAAATATAAATTCCCATGAATATTTCCTTAGCTAAACAAATGCATGGTCATTGCTTGAGCAGCATGTTAATATTTTTTTTCTATTTTATATATGTAGACATGTTGAAGCCCATCATGTTCTTACATATGTGTAAATTTTTGCATACCGCACATTCAGGGAATGACTTCTATCTTCCTTTCACTGTCACTAAATGTCCTTCACAGGGACTGGTGATTCTTAAGTCCTGGATTTTGTTTTACCTTTTGAAGGCACAAAGACAAGGCATTTCTTAAATAATGCAGCTAGTGCAATATTGTAGACAAATGGCAAATTAATCAGTCTCCAAATCCTTGTTTTTTGAAGACTTGTGCATTTTAAAGGAGACGGAATAATTGTTTAGTGACTTGCTGCCATTGATTTTCATTATGGATGGTGTTGACTGGGTCTGTGTCAGGTCATCTGGGAGAGATAGCCGCTGCATAGCTAAATAAAATTAGGAGAGAGGCACTTCTTATTTCATATTCAGAAGAAGAAAACCAACCCTTAAGAAGTTTTAAATGACCTTCCCACAACAACTTTTCTCCATGGTAGGATTTTCAGGAATTGATGAGAAAAATCTTTTAGTATAGATATCAACAGAATGCCTTGCCCTCAGTGGTGAAAAAAATTTCCCTACCTCACACAATCTTAAAAGAAGGGCAAGTTCGGAACAATATGAACAAAATTATGCACAATATTCTATTGAAAACCACACTCAATTTTATAGTAGTGGTTGAATATGCTTTGAATAGAACAATCAAATCAAATGAACATTGCTTGCCTCACCTGACAGAGTAGAAGTTTTGTATTGTCAAAAGATTCATTTAAGTTATGTAGTCTGCTATTTTACCAAGTATGAACAGAAAATTTCATCTAGTGATGCTGAATTGGTTACAGCTAAAATGCTCTTGCTAGTTCCAACATGGCTATCCTTTCTTATATCTTCCAGATAGAATTCTTGCACCTTTGACTTGAACATGAAATTGTTTCCAATTCATATACCAATTTCTTTCATCTTTTTTTTCTATTTTGCTGAAAGATTCATTAAACACTCATCACTTTTGTCCTAGGTTATTCTTCTTCAACATAACCAAATTCATTTATTTATTTTTTCTTCAGTCCAAATTTTCTGTGAATAAAATGATGTGTTTTCAGGGTTGCAATCTTACTGAAATGAAATCTATAATTTTTGTGCTTCACAGTGGGCTTTTTTTTTTTTTTTTTTTTTTGTGCTTCACAGTGGGCTTTTTTTTTTTTTTTACAAAATATACAGTTGTCATATAGTGATGACTCATTGAATTACTCCAGGGAAAAATGTAACTCTAAAAAATTCATTGTCTTTATTTTTTAAGATATATGACACAGCTATTTCATGTTTTAATGATAAGTAAATGATTAGAGTCAGAAAACTGTTATACAGCTTGAGAAAGAGCTGTGCTTTCCTAGGACTAGCTGTTTTTGAGAGTTAGACTTTCCAACTTATTTGATAATTTTCTTCTAAGTATAGATTTCAAGAATTGTTAAGTAAATATATCAAATTGGGACATAATAAGAGCTTTCACATGGTTGTAAGTGAATATTGTTAAATAGGACACTAT
The DNA here is from genome assembly GCF_000260255.1 of Octodon degus. Classification (NCBI taxonomy): domain Eukaryota; kingdom Metazoa; phylum Chordata; class Mammalia; order Rodentia; family Octodontidae; genus Octodon; species Octodon degus. The sequence continues at coordinate 7,078,388 of NW_004524675.1, read as the reverse complement.
TTTAATAAAGAGCATTTGGCATGTAATTCAACAATCTACAAAGGTATTTGATTCATTGACTACCTTACACCAACACCGGTTTAGAGGATCATTCGCCACAGTTCCTGGCTTCTGCATCGCTGAGGTCAGCATCACCACAACCCCATAATCGCAGCAATGGCTTTGCTGTCCTCACAGGATCAGTAAACATAGAGGTAGCATGACCTCGCGTGTCTCTCTGAATGTCGATCTCAGGAGAAGAAAGAAAGCAATCTCTGCTACATTATAAGCAGTGTTAAATTTTTGATGTAATGGCCTATTTTTCCAAGGATCAATTATTACTTCAAAGAAGCACTGAACTATGAGAGTTTAGGTGGATATTTTCCTGGGGCATTGGCTGATTTCATCTGCTGAAAAGTTATTTTATGTACTCATGTTTTACCCTTGTGTTTGATATTTTATATTTTTTTTTGCCACATTAGCTGTAAATTTTTTTCTTACCAGAAAGTCTATGCAATGCTTATGTCACAAAAATATGTATAGAGAACAAGAGTGGTGTTTGGGGTGTTGCTAGCATTGACATATTAATACAAAAGTATTTGGCATTTTGGCATTAATTTTTTCCTTGTGATAAATGATGCATTCTAGAATAACAAGTGAGGACTACACTGAGGAAAGCAACTAAAATAAATTTGTGACTAACATGACTCTTCATCCCTGAAATAAAATTGCAAAATCTAGTCCATTATGGGGGGCAGAGGAGAAGAGAGAAATAGGAGAACATTACAGCTATAATAAGCTTCACTTTTCATTTCTATTACTAAACAATATCCAAGCTTATTAATTGAATGACTAATGGATGAAATAAAATGAATTTATAAGCTTAAACGACATTGATAACAATGGCATTTTAAAATGTGAATTATTGCCTCCAAGGTTCATTTGACTTCAGAATACATTACTTCACATCTCTTATACAACTAGTAGTTAATATGCAAAGGAAGATTTCCTCTATGTTGCTAATAAATATGTTCTATTTTATTGAAAATGTACAAAAGATTGCATGTAGTACAATATCATCTTTCATTTCATTAACTCAATAGATATATTCACTTAAATATGGTAATACATTAACTATTATTTAATGGTGATGTAAGTTATTTGACGGTAAGTTAGTGATGCATAGTTTAGAACAATATAAAACTAGAATATGGAATCTATAATATTTATGTCATTTAGTATGAAGTTCGTACATATATATGTTAGTGGACTTGGATTTACAATAAAAATAGTATTGGGTGGTACATCTCAAAGCCTTGTATGAAGAAAAAACAAAAAATTGTATGATTGGGTCATTCTTTGTTAGAGAAATTTTACTAATTAAACAAAGCCAAAAATTGATCAGTATCTCGAGGATGAGTATCAGAAATTTTCTCATTCAAGAAGAATAAACAATCGCTTTTTGGCCTTTTGGCTGAGATCAAGTGAAGAGTAAATGCTTAAAAGGAGAAAACAGGTATAAAAACAAGGGAAATAAAAAAATATGTACAAGATAGTTAAGATCACTTTAGAATAGCTTCTCTTAGTTCCACAAAACACAAAGTGAATGTTTAATACAAAAAAAAATGTTTTGTGCTAATATTGTTTAGATAAATTATCATTTTTATATCTTCTACTCTGATTAACCAATATGTAGACAACAATATATAGTAAATCAACTTTGTAATCTGTCCTACTAACCTGTTTTGGAACTCAGTTTGTTTGTTTATCCTTTTTCTATTTAAAAAAATGCTAGAGAATAAATCCTGGAAATGAGTTCTGGAAGATGAACTCAAGAACATATGAGATGAGAATAACTGGGATTAAGTTGTAGATGAGAACAACTATGATCATTGTAATAAATTACTATTTTTTTATGATAGCATTGTCCAGTTAGATTTTTCAGGGTCAGAAGCTAATGTAAGAGATGATGCTTAGAGGGGGCCAAAAGGACATTTTGAAAGTAAGAAGCAAGTAAAATGTATGAAAGCCCATACAAACCATGTGTAAACATACTGGACAAAATATTGACAAATTGACTTGAAGCAGTCTCCTTTTGTCTCTGTATCTATCCTTTGTCTTATATGGAGTTTCAGTTGTGTGCTACTACTTGCTCATCTTTATTACTGGACTATAAGCTACTTTCAGAAAATGTCCATCAGGACATCTTGGGTCCCCGCGTGTGTATGCCTAATCTCAGCTGGTCTACCTGAGACCCCCTAGGCACCAGCCCTAGTCTCCCATGCTGCCCCATATCTGCTCTGACAAGATGAAAGAAACTATCATGAACCAGGAAAACCTTGCCAAACTGCAGGCACAAATGCACATTGGTAGGAAAGGAACTGCTTGCAGAAAGAAGGTGTTTCATAGAACAGCCACAGCAGAAGATAAAAAACTTCAGTTCTCTTTAAAGAAATTAGGGGTAAACAATATCTCTGGTATTGAAGAGGTGAATATGTTTGCAAACCAGGGAACAGTCATGCACTTCAACAATCCAAAAGTTCAGGCCTCTTTGTCAGCAAACACTTTCACCATTACAGGCCATGCTGAGATGAAACAACTGACAGAAATGCTACCCGGCATCTTGAACCAGCTTGGGGCAGACAGTCTGACTAGCGTAAGGAGACTGGCTGAAGCTCTGCCCAAACAATCTGTGGATGGAAAAGCCCCCCTTGTTACTGGAGAAAAGAATGACGATGAGGTTCCAGATCTTGTGGAGAATTTTGATGAGGCTAATTCTTTGAATTCTAAGAATGAGGCAAACTGAACTAAGTCATCTTCTGAAAAAGATCAAACTTGGAAGAAATTACTGGAAGCTGCTATTTTATAATATGGCTGCTTTTTAAAGTTGTTTTTGTTTATGGATCTGATAAAGTCTATATGTCTAATATTTTTTTAAGCCCAAGCCCCTTGGTCACTGCAGCTCTTTTGCTTACAAACAATTCATTCTTTGCAGCCAATTAAGCTGGAGAAGCCTGGGAATAAAGTTTGAAACAGATTAATAAAAAAAAGTTCATCAATTATTGTATTCATTTATAAGTACACTATCTTGGTTTATTAGTATTACTTAGAATATGAGTTGAAAAACTTAGATTTCAAATTCCAGAAAGTTTGTTTATCAAGTGTGCAAATATAGGCAGGTGAGCTGACTTCTCTACATCAATTTCTTGGTTTGGAAAATTTACCATGCAGAATTATTGTTAGTTTAAGAAACATCAAAATAAAATAATACCATTTTGCTTCATTTGTAGGAAGCATTAAATATCAGGTGAGTCCATTAACTCTTCCTACTCAGCACTCTATTCACCCTTTTCCAAAGATTAATTGTCTCAGTGTGATCTTACTCAAAAGCAAAACTGGAGAGAAGGAAGAAGTTTCGGATATCACTTTCCATGTAGAACCTAAATCACCTCCACTTGGATTTGAGCAAAAGGTGCAGAGCAGAAGTAAAGAGTAGCCTCACAACGAAGCTGTCAGAACTTGTACAAGTCATCCACAGCTTCCATGCTGAAATCACTGAAAGGCGTAGTGGGTGTGTGTCAGGACATAAAATGTATCTTCAGTAACTAGTAAGTTAAGGCCGGCAAGATAGCTCAGTGGACTAACTGCCTGCTTAGGCAAGCACAGGGACCATGTGCATGCTGACCCCACCCCCAAGCATGCTGATCCCCCACTGAATCTGGGTGTGGTGATCCACACCTGTCATCCCAGCAATGGAGAGGATGAAAACAGGAGGATCACTACAAGTCGGAGCTGTGTCGTGAGACCTTGTATCAAATACATAAAAAAAAAAGAAAAGAAACACTAAAAAATTGTGACATTCATGCCTAGATTTTTCAAAAGTGTAAATAAGTGGTAGGGAAAGACATTGGGGATTTATGTATACATTCTTAAGCCATCTCCCCAGCCCCTATGAAAGTTGTTTTGATTTAAACTTTATCACCAATTGTGGTACTGGCAATTCTTGGCCAAATTTGATTAGTGAGTGCTAGTAGCTACTGTGTAAAGCTGGCATTAATGAGATATTTTTCAGTTCACTAGAAGTTGCTAAATAAACATGGTTTTAAGGATAGGACAGCCTGTTTTCTTGGATGAGTTCCATGAGAGTGCCTAGAGCAAACTCCAAGGCATGATGTTTTACTTCATTTTCCATGGGCCTTCTACTCAAATTTAGAAGATTGAGATATGAATAATTTCATTGTGAAAATAAGTTTTTCATAATAAATAGCATAATTTTATTTTAAACCATGAAATAATATATATTTTCTTTTTAAGATTTTTTAAGTGGATCTCTGGAGGTGATAATATGAAACATGGTGAACTTCTACTACGAATTAATAAAATTTCTCTTAAATGCAACTTTGCATTTTGATTTTACTTTGTTTCCTTAGGGTAATGATTAAGCACAGAGTTCTAAAGTCATCTGTAGTAACACTGTTTTCTTAAAAACAAATATTGTAAAGTGGAATCATGGGCATTTCTGTGCAATAGACCCACAATATGAAAAGAGAATGCAAAGGGAGGAACAGCATTACAAAGCAGTGGGGTTCCTAGAAAACATCGTGTGAGGGTTGACTTTGTCAACTTAATTGACTTGAAAAGTGCCTATCTGATTTAATAAACACACTTCTGGTGTATCTCTGTGGGTTAGAGGCATGGTTTTAGAAACTGAAGGCAGGCTCTGGCCCTTTCCTGTCTGTCTCTTCCCCTGCTCTCTGCTTCTCGGGTGCCAGATATCTAGTAGCTCTCCTCTGTTGGGTTCTTCTCTCCACTGTGCTTTTGCTTTAGAGTCATCGGCCATGGACTGAAACCTCTGAAGTCATAAGCCAGAGGAAAGCCTCTCCTCTATTAAATTGTGGGTGTCAGGTATTTTCTCTGAGCAGTAGCAAAGACAACTAATACACATACTAAATATATCCTGCAATCTTAAAAAGTATAATTGAAATTTATATTTGATATACTAAGAACTAACTGTTGTAATTTAGTTGTTTGTGATCATTATTGTTTCTTTTTGGGTTTTCCTCTGTTTTGTTAAGAATCATGCTATTGGATATGTCAGTAAATGGTTTGGCTTTTATGGAGATGGCCCATCAACGCTCCATGTACTCACAGGAGCAGCTTTTGGAAAGTGGCTGCATCAAGGGTGTGTGATACTGGACTGGGGGTACGATACTGGAACTAAGACAATGTGACAGCTAAATTGGCTTAGCATAGATCTGTCTGTGGGTGGCACTAGTCAATAGACTTATAGTCTGGAATGAAAGATAGAAAGAAGGGACAAAAAGAAGGCAGGCTTGCTGATTCTCCTTCCTGCTCTGCCATAGGCTATCCTTCCTCTGTGATACCACTCTGCCGTGACACTGTCTTTTGCAGCTAAGTGACTATGGACTGAAACTTCTACAAACTGTGAGCTAAAATAAGCCTCTCCTCCTTTAACTTGTTGGGTTTGGCTTGGTTATGAATACCTTCAAAATTAGCAATGTTGAACATTTTTTATGCTTTTGAAAATTGTTCTCTGAAACTCCTAATGATAAATGTAGCTTATTTATGTCATGCACTGAGATAGGCCATGATGAAAGAAATTTCAAAAAAATAGGCTTAGAATAGTAATTGTAAAGAATACAAAGATTACTCATTAACCCATTATTTTTAAAATTACATACCAATGCTTTCTTTTTAACCCAAGTTTATCTTAATACAAAATAAAAGTCTAAGTTGGTGTTCTGTGTCATTCTTATAACCTCAGTATTCTGTGGGACTGGGGTAGAAGGATCATAACTCTGAACCCAGCATGAACAACTTAGTGACTTATCAAGATCCTTCCTCAAAAATCTAAGAAACAGGAAAGGGGCTAGGAGCTTAGTGAGTAGGCCTTAGTTTCAGTCCCCAGTATCATACACACACACACACACACACACACACACACACACACACACACACACCAGAAATAAACACAGATGAAGAATATTGCTTGATAAAGAATATTTTATTTGACTGTTTCTACATAAAATCACTGATTTATCATAGCTATTGCAGTTTGGTTAATTCAACAGGATGACAAACTCAGAGATTTTTCTTTTGTTCTAGAAAGTATAATGGATGCTACATAATTCACTATTTAAATAGATTTCCTGTTTATTAATTTATCAGTTAAGGCTACAGGGAGTCCAAACATACAACTGTGGTTGAGTTGTATGCAGTTAGTACCATTAACTAATTTGAAAAATTCTTTCAAATCAGACTTATGAAGAGTTGGTACAATTTCGAAAAACAGAATGTTGAGTAAGAGTCATCAGGGAGATAGTTCAGTAGAATAAGTGCCTACCTGGCAAGGGAGGGACCTGAGTTCAATCTCTGGTACCACAAAAAAGAGAGAAAGAAAGAAAAAAGAAAAACAGAGTGCTTATTTTCTAGGAAGAAAAAGAATGCCTTACAGTTAAGAGAAGTACAAAAATGTCAAGAAAAAGTAGTTCCAGCTTCACTTCTAAGTGGAAATTGGGTAGGATAACTTATAATATATACATATAGAATCAGATTATACATCAAAATACATAAAATTATACTTGTCATTAAGAAAGAAAAAAGGAAAGAAGAAGAGAGAAGAAACAGAGGGATGGAAAAAGAAAAAAAAGAGCAAGGGAGAGAAGAAGCAGGGTGGAAAGAAGCAGAGATGCTGAAAGATGAAGGCAAAGGGAAAGGGGCAGAATGGAGGGAGGGGAGAAGCAGGGAAAGGATGCCCAGCTACATTGGACTCTGCAGCCATAGGTGGCCTCTCATAGTTTTTTTTTTTCTTTTTAAAGTTTATTTTGTCTATTTATTTTATATTTCTACTTTTTAAAATAAAGTTTTACTTTAAAGAGTAAAAACAAAAACAACAGCAAAAAGCAAAGAGAGAGAGTAACAATATGGTAGATTTTCAAAAAAAGAATAGGCCTGTCATATTTTTGACTTCTTTCTCACTTGCTACATCACATACTCTCAGAGCACTTCAGTGTAGTTTCCTATATAAATTTCTTTGAGCTCAACTACTTTTTCAGCTTTCACCTTTTCTCCCCAGCAGTGACTGAGAATAAACAACCATACATAAATCCAGAAACTACTGCAGTTTTTCTGTTAGAGCCGAAACAGCTGTTCTTCAAGACTCTGAATCAATTTATGTTATCCGTTTGTCCTCCTTGGACACTTTTCATGGACACCTCTTACTTCTGCTCCAACATAAGAAGGCCTCCCATAGTGTGTTTTTTGCCTGGGCATGTTGGACACCTCACTCTGTGTCCTCTCCAATCGTCCCTGCAGTTACTACCTGTATCCTACCCACAATGCACACTGTTTCTACCTCTCCCCTTATGTTCTCACCATTCAGCTGGTGTCACCATTCAGCAATAAGTGCAGCCAGTACTTACTGAGCATAATGACTCTTCACTCCATGTTTTAGTTGTGCTTAGAGAGCATGGTGCAAAATTTTTGGGAAGAATTACTTAAGGTTGTTGAACTGTGGGTAAGAAATTTAGAATGATTAACACATGACATTTTCTTCAAAGATGGGAAAGACCATTTTCTTCTCTCCACGTCTTAACCTCTCACTCTCTGTTGAAGCAGCTCCACTTTTCTGTGTCAATTATTTTCCTTCATGTTTTAAGTATTTCGTTCTCTTAAGGAGACAAAAATGCTCATACAAAGTTATGGAAGAAAGGTTTAGGTATGGAGGAAAGGTTTAGTTAGCTCAGAGTCTGCAGATGTTCCAGTCTGGTGCACCAAAGTGGGGTGGCACGGCAGGGGGCAACAGTTCATGGTGGCAGAAGAGAGCAAATGCAGCAAAAGTGATAAAGGGAAAGAGCAAGGCTCCTTTTCATTCTTCTGTCATATGCAGGCTGCCACCCTCTAGGGCAGGTGTTGCACTCACACCTCCAACCCCACCCCCCCGTACCAGCAATAGACAATGAGCCAATCATAAATTCTAGATTCAGCTGCCTCCAAAAAGTCTGCTGTCCCCAATCGTGTGAGGATTTCAGGAGATATCCAGATGTGAGCTTGGCAAACAGCCAACTAGCATTACACCCATTTAAATATAAATTCCTCACCATGTCCCCACGACCTATCCCAATCTGTATGTATCAACAATGTTTAAGTAGAGGAATAAATAAGAGGGTGAAAATATCATTATAACATTCATGAAGAATGGTTTTCTTTAAGGTACAGTTTTGGTTTTTTAACTTTTTGTGTGTGTCATTTTTACGTGTTTGGTTGGTCACAGTTGAGTCTGAGGACTGCAAGTATGAAGATACTTACAGTTTAATTTTAATTGAACTTTCTTTATGACTCTCAAGAGTTAATGCTTTTTTGAGCAGTTTAAACTACTGACATTTTTCATATCTTGATCTTGTCTCTTTTTTCATTTATCACCACTTTTTAATCCATGTTGGTTCACTTGGATTTTCTTTTCTATTTATTTTGATCTGTTTATTTGTCCCTTTTCTGAGGTATTGATTCATTTTTGCAGCGCTGAATACAGATACACTTTTATTGTTTCTTTCCAAGAAGCAGTGGAGTGTGTGGACTCTTTTCCGATTGTCACAATATCTGGGAATGTTACTGGTGCTCAGACCCCTGGACAGTACGGATAAGTACGCACCTTG
>NW_004524675.1:7054802-7069234 GCF_000260255.1 Octodon degus | reverse complement strand
GCATGACAAGCATGTGAAAAAGAAGCCCATATTTGAGGCACCTCAGAACCATAAGATCACAGAGCATCTCCTGTATCTTGACTGATCTTAAAGAAGATGGTCTCAGGCTATTGGGAATTACGTCACTGAATTTGAAAAAAAAATATGAGTATAGAGGTAATGTAGCATAACTTTAGAATATTTTACAACATGGCATTTTTTAGAAATTTTATACTAAAATAAATATACATATTAACATCAATTGCACTACACAATTTCTTCAAGTTTTAAGAGAAAGTAAATGATTGTGGAGATAATTAGCTTTTATCACAAGCTACTATAAGTGTATTTTTATTTATGTTCAGGGCTGTATGTGGTGACCCTTTTCTGTTTAGAGAGGCATTTGGTAAAAAATGTTAAGAATAGTACAGGTAGTTTAAGGTTTTTAATTCAAGCATTTCATTATCACAAGTAATTCTACATTAAAGGCTGGAATAAAGGAATAATATTTGCCAATGCAAATTTTTTATTTGTCCATACAACTCTTTTTCCCTTCCATATTGGTGGAATTCTTATGGTCAAACAGGAAATGCTGGACTGGCTTGATAGCTCAGCGAATGAAAGCGCCTGCCTAGGCAGAGCTCAGCGGCTGGGTTCCTCAGCATGTGGTGCTAGTCTTACACCTGGGTCTAGCTAAGAAGGTGATTGAGTTTGGGTGTAGTGGGCATGCCTGTAATCCCAGACTTTGGAGGTTGAAACCAAGAGGATAACTATGAGTGTGGGCTGCACAGTGAGACCCTGTAGACCCCGTACTAAATATATAAAAACAAAAAGAAAAATGAAACAACAACAAAAAACCAAATGAAACCAATGAATAAATCATCAAAAGTAGTTGTCTACCAAGATTTATTTTCTTAAATACTATGAAAATTGTCCCAAAGCAAAACTGGAAGAAGTCATGCAAATTTTTACAGGCATTTGTGTGTGTGTGTGTGTGTGTAACTACTTACATAGATTGATGTGAAGAATAGCCATTTCAGTGTCACATGCCTGTAATCCCAGCACACAAGAGGTGAATTCAAGAGGATCACTGTGACAAGTAGGCTACCTGGGCTAAATAAATGAGTTCAAAGCCAGACTAAGCTACATAGTGCAACCCTGTCTAAAAAAAAAAGAAAAAAAAGAAAGAAAAAAAAAAAAGAAAAATAAAGAGAATGAATATTGGAAACATTTATTATATTTGATTTGACTCTAGATATGGCATTTTTTCTAATAGGACAATTTACATTAATATTTTGTCTGTGTTATATAGGCTTGTTATTATTAAGTATTTGTTGTTGAAATAATTTGGGATTTTTACAAGAATTGATGAAAGGATAGTTCAGCGGACTAAAGTGCAGTGACCTGGGTTCAATCTTTGCTGGGCTGTGCTGGCCCCACCCCTGGGCTCCCTGAGAGGGTGACTGAGACTGGGTGTGGTGATGAACACCTGTAATCCCAGCACTTGGGAGGCTGAAAACAGGAGGACCACTATGAGTTTGAACTGTGTAGTGAGACCCTCTAGTCCCTGTACTAAAAATACATTTAAAAATGAATTTCTGAAAGGAAAGACTTCTAAGTATACATGGATTTCTATTTCTGAGACTGGTTTTTAAACTTGAAGCAATTGGGCACATGGCTTTACATATTTTATTTTAAGGTATTCTTTTAAAAAGTTTTGTAGTAAGTAGTACTTCATAAAGGAACAAAATTTTATGGACAACAGAATCTATGAGAAGGATTGATCTATCAATTTGTTCCTTATCATGAGTAATTTAACATTACTATTACTATAATTTTTACCTATTATTTTAACTCTAGAATGAAAATAGCACCTTCATCCCAAGGCTTTTTTTCAGACACAAAGGAAAGGATTAAATATTTTGCATAGCATTTTTACAGTTGAATGTAAACACGAACTACTTATTAAGAAAAGAAATCTCATTCCTTTCCTTTTGCTATTCCCTAGAAGAGAAGGAAAATCCCACTTCTTTTATCACTCTTGATTCTACTTGTCCATAATCTTGTCTTTTTTAAGTTTTTATATTTCTACCTACATTGCAGTTCAAGCATATAGAAGTTATATATCAAAATTATTCAAACAAGGACCGTTTCAAGATGCTGTTATTATAATTTGATGTTTTCTATGTGCTCCCCTATGTTTTGAATATTTGCCCATATCTGTAAACCTGAGCATTTATCAGATATTTCCAAAAGATCTATTGTGACCCACATACCACGGTTGTCACTGGGAGGTTAACATGCCTGAATCAGGACTCTGTTCTAAAAGCCTACTAGGGGAGAGTAGTGGTTAGACAGAGGGTATTGAAGCCAAAAGAGACTTTCTAAATATTATACCAATCATATGAATATGCACAATATGTTTAGGAGAAAAACATCATGCCTCTCACTTTACTCATCTTCATGTCGTGGAAAGGAGGAAATTCGCAGATAAGATTACTTGGCAAACCTGCATCCTAATGAGTGAAAAGATTAAGATTGGCATAAAGAAAACTTCTGAGTCTTGAGCTAATCTATTATGATATTTTAACTTTCAAGTAATGCTCAATTCAACAATTCTTTTCCCAATACAAATAATCACTCATATCAACAAACAAGTTATCTGCTTTACAGTGGCTTACATGTATACCTCTATTGTACAAGCACTATGTTGTCCTTTTGAATTAGCATACAGGATCCTGCTGGGCCTTGACGGGTAACCAACCCACTCAATTGTAACAGTTACCTATGACAAACACAGCAGCGAATCTTAAGAATGAATCTTTGCAGGAAGAAAGACTGCTGGGGTTGAAAGCTTAGGTGTCCTTCATATTAAGTGAATATTATCCTAAGATACAACTCAAGCTCTTAGGTCACAAAATCAACAGGAAAAGATACAGAAATTTGAAAAAAGTGTAACTTTCCTTATTTTCACTGCCAAAGAAGCTTTCACCCTATTGGCAAGAATGGAAATGATTTTCTTATATTTGTAGAGTGTACTAACTTATAATTCTTCCAGAAGGCAGAGCTAATTTTGTATCATAAATATTAACAGTGCAAAATTTCCCCAGGGTGGTGTCACAGAACTGCAGCTCCATCCACTGAAGAGATTGATGCAGGAGAATCACAAGTTCCAGGTCAGGCTGAGATAGGCATCATTTCTTTGCTGTAAGAATATGTGCATTCATGCATACATGCATACATGCCATAGGTCTGGGATGTAGCTAGGTGGTAGAATAGTTGCATAGCATGTGCAAAGGCATAGGTTTAAGACAAACACTAAAATGCAAACAGAAATCTTAGTTTGATTGGTTTCGTTTTGAATTAATACATTTGATATAGTTTGTGTATTAGGCTCTATCTGAAACTGCCTATCGGGAAAGGAGGCTTAAGTACGCAGATGCCAAGCGGAATTCATTCGGGCAGCAGGTGGCAGCAGTGGTGACAGGAGCGCATCCTCTGGTGTTAAGTAGGACTGTACTTTGTAATATGTCATTTCATTTGTTCTTCAAACACCGGAAAACTAAATAGAGATTATTTACATTTAGATTAATAGTGCTCATTTGTAAATCTAAGTAGAGATTATTGTTGATGTTTCTCCTTGCGTAAAACAGATGTACTAAGGGCTTAAATTTTAATGATTGCTAATAATATCTTACACAAAAACTTTGTATTCATGATAAATAGTTTATAGAAAGTGAGGGGAAATGATGTAAAGATATTCTCAATTTTTCCTTTTTCTGAATGTAGTCAATAGAGAAGATACTAGGAATATAGTTTTTAATCTTTGGGACATCCTAATCAATTTATTTATCTTTTTCTCAAGAAATTATGTAACAATCAAAGATTTTATTTCCATGGTGGAAATTCAGAAAAGGATAAAGTTATATTTAAAAAACTCAGATCCTGTTGCAAGAGTATTTTTTTTTTTTACCCAAAACACTGTTTGTAAACCATGAATAACATACAGATATGCAGAATGCCTTGGCTTTTTGATGAAATGAACTCTGTGACCCAGTAGTATTGAGGAACTGTCAGGAACCAGTGAGATGGCAACTGAGAAAAATGTCACAGCACAGATGGATTCTTACAGTGATTTTCTTAAGGGGATACTAAGTGTTGGGATTGAGTGACTTAAATCTCCAAGGAATATCAGCCTTTCAATGTGAACACACTTCTCTGTGATGGACTTAATAATATTAAACTCTACGAAAAACGAAATAATAGCCTATGAGGCCATTCTTGCTTTGGTTTCTAAAAAGACGTGTTACTATAGTCCACAGATTAAATAAATTTTCAAAACTTTATCTAGGTTTACTTTAAAACAAGTTCTTTCTGCAAATTTAGACAACGTAAGAAAATTATAGTAGGTATGTTAAAATAGTTTGTTACTAGCATAAAAAAATGAAACATATACAGGGGCTCTTTAATGAGGTTGTTTTAGAAGCTAACCTTTGAGTTAGATGTTACCTTCATCATAATGACTGATAAAAATGTTTCTATGTTTCTAGGACTCATAATTCACTGAACAACTGTGAAAAAATGCTAGCCTAAAGATGTATGTCACAAAATTATTCAGAGATTTTCAAGAAAGGTAATTTTTGTAGGTCTGGTCACCAGGATATAAATGTGAAGCTAGTGTAACTTATTTAGCATCAGAATTGCACAAGTGACTCTGCAAAGTGTTGCTGCTCACATATGTATTAGTTTCACTTCAAATCTATGTATATTTATTAATAGTCATTAAAATGAAATTGATCATTATACCAGAATAGACTGTGTTCCTTAATTAATTTCAACAGATTTGATTATGGTTAATAATAATCTTGGTTGATGAAATCAAATCTATACTTTAAAATGGCAAAGCATAAGTAGTACATTAGATATCAACAAATAAATATGTGACAGGCTAGACGAAATGTGTTGGAGACAGTAATGAACCTCTCCTTGCTATTCTTCTCTGTGTACCTTGAATAATTGTTTCATAAAGTTGAGCATAGCAGGCGGTGTGGGAAGTATTACTGTGTTAAATGTGCATACACTAAGTTGTGCCAAAAACTCCACACACTCTGCATTTGAATGCCTTTAAAATTCCTTTGCCTTGTCCCTTGTCGTTAGACAGATGAGAGATTTATTTTTAGTTTTTCTGTATTTAGGAGGGCTATTTCTCTTGTTAATACTTTCCGCAGCTGTATGCTATGATTATTAATCATGACTGCCAACTCCACTAGACTAAGACACACCTAGCAAATTAGGAAAGCTCTTCTAGATGTGTCTGGAAGAACTTTTAGAGATGATTGGCACGAAGACAAACAAATTAATGAGGGAGAGCCACTGATTGTGAGTGGAATCCTCCAATAAACTTTGAGGCTTGAAAGAATGAACAGGGGAAAAGGAAGAAGTTGACCTGTTTCAGGAGCTCTGTTCTGCTTAAGCAGTTTGCCTTTTTGCTCCTGCTACTGTGTGTAGAGTCAGGCTCCAACTTCTGCCATTTTTCATGCACACTCACCCAGTGCCTCCTCAGGACTCATTCTGGTCTTCAGTACTGGACTGAAGCCTAGGCAATACATTCTAGACTTCTGTTCTGTGGCTTCCACTTTCTTGGCCTGAGAAGATACTGTGTCATCACACTTTCCAGCCCATGGATATTTACTATGGACTATTCACAGTCTCTAATTCTATAAATCCAATATAATAAATCTCTTTTGAAATGTATATGTTTGTATATTCTTTACTGATTCTCTTCCCTTAAAGAACTCTAAACAATACTTAAACTAATATAGGACAGGGACGTTTTCGCTTAACCTCACTTGTGTCCACAACATTTCATCAACATGAGCAAGTACAAATATATCATATAATAGGCTGTTAAATATTGTTAGAAGCCTAGTGAGCAGAAAGGATAATGTAGAAGATGTGAACAGAGGAGCAGGATACGTCTAAAGGAGCAATTATGTTAATGATCTAAGGCAGCAGGGTGGCTTCTTAGTCACGTTCTTCATCACTGAAACAGAGTATCTGAAAGTCATGACTTAAACCAGAGGATTACTTTGCCTCAGTGTTAGAAGCCTCCCTCTTAGTATGGCTGTGCAGCTTCATAAAGAAGCAGCATGGCACAAGCACCGAGGTAGAAGAACAGGACTCAAGACTGCAAGGCCAGGAAGCAAAGAGAGAGAAGATAGGGACTGACAAGGGAGGCACAGCTTCCAGAACTCCCAACCCACTGGCCTGCCTCTGCTACCAGACCTCACTTCCTAAAAACAAGTCAGCTGTGTTAGTCAATAAAGCCCCACGTATGAGCACATTCTGACTTTAGGGAAATTCTGGATCCAAACCATGACAGCTATAAATAGATATAAGTGATCTGAGTGATGCACTTGTTAAAAAAAAATAGTATTTCCTCAGGCTGATTTAAATTAAACATGCTTTGGGTATGGGTTTTTGAAATTTATAAAAGAAATCCAGACCATTTCTCCATTTGCTCTCATTCTTTATGTAGGAAGATTTCCTCTTTTATGTAAATCCAGGAAGTTTTGGAAAAAAATGTTTCACTTGTGATGGAAGAAGTGTAGCTCCAGGTGTCACAAAATGCACAGTATCAGAAAGACTAAATTTAATGGCTTTCTGAAGTTGCTTTCATTCTGAAAAGTGCAAATCTCACACAATGACGGCAAATTCTTTGTTAAAAATTGTATTATTTAGCAACATCTAATAAAGAGCAGTTGGCTTTTATTTAAATAAATAAGAATTTCTGGCCTCTCTTGGAGAATTTCATTGCAGCAAGACAGTTGTTACCATGGATAGAGACATAGCCAGGTCCCCAGGGCTCCTTGTCGTCTTCCCAACACTGAAGAACTTCATTCAGTTCCCATTTATTATTCAGTGTGCTTTTTACTATGGTAGAATGGAGAAGAAAATAAAGTGAATTTGTATCAACATCTCTTTAAAATGTTTAAACATTAAATACAGATGGCAAAGGGTGTAAGTCTAGGGTGGGTGGTAATTAATTTTCTGACTTAAAAAATGTGTGTGTGTGTGTGTGTGTGTGTGTGTGGTGTGTCTTTCTTATCATGCTATATTTACTTTGAGGGCTAGCATTATTTATTAAGCTTTGATTCATGTTATTATTTATTGTTTTCATTTGCAGCCCAATTCTACAAAAGTTTTTGGTGTAATTTGCTTGTGTTGTGTCACATGTATGCCTTTAAAATGTTAAAGACACTAATTTGTATTTAATCTAGGAAATAAAATATAAACACGTTGAAGACATATTTTCTAGTGATATATTTTAATTAAATTTGTATTGAAAGTGCATTCCATAAACTGAATGTATGAAAAACATTGATTTTTTTATTATTACAAACAGAAAATGCTCTGATTTGATCAGGAGAGCCTTAGATGGTTATAGGGTGCAAAAGACTAATATTATGTATTCTTTAGGGATTCGTCTTTCTTTTGGGTGTAAGAAATAATTTATGCAAATAGGAAATATCTTCTAAATTGTCTCTATCATAAACTGTTTAATAAGATTTATATAATTTAGGAAAAGTGTTGCAACAACTTTTAGATAAACATTTATTAAGAACAAACTTTTACATGAGACCATCTGGACATACATGTTACATTTCAAAATTTGCAGCAAAATCAAATTCCCATTGAAATACCAGAGAAAGATGTGGAATTCTTTATACTTTTTTTACTTTAATGTGGCCCTCGTCCATAAATATATGACACCTTCACTTGATAAATGTCCTCTCTTATAGAAATAATAGAGATCATAAACAGATAATAAAATCTGCAAACAAAATCATTCATTAAGAAAGCAATATATTTAGAAACACTTGAAATAGAATGTCCACAAAATAAGAATATATATAAGTAATGTTTGCATGTTCATATTTTTGAACAAATATTATATTTTGAGCAATTAATCTTCAGAAATCCTTGACCAAGACTAATTATAGAATTGGAGTTTGAGTATGAGGATGCTGGCTCAGTGTTGGGTGTCTCACTGGTTAAGATCTACGGGAAGTTTACCTCATCTACGGCAGGCTTCAGAAAATCATCCTTAGCTAAACTCTACAGTTTGTAGAAACACACATATGATGTGGTGTTATAAAGATGTATATTGATTTACTTAGCTGTTGTTTTTAACAATTTTAGCCTACTTAGTTTAGTATTGCCAGGTAATAGTATGGATGTCTGGTTTCTTATAATATACTTTGTGTTTTTTTTTTTTTTTTCAGAACCAGGGATTGAACTCAAGCCCTTGCACTTGCCGCACAAGCACCTATTCTACTAAGCTGTCTTCCGAGCCCCCATATACTTTCCAAAAGAACAATGTCCTTTTCAAACCAAACCACTTACACACACACACACACACACACACACACACACTAAGAGGATTGAGAGAAGCATGGGAGGATGAGAAAAACAATTAAAATGTACTTTATTGATGCATCAATTCTCCACAAAGAATGCAAACGTTATATACCCACAAATTATACTAAAATATTAAGCAAATAAATAATTTATTTAAAATATTCTCATACACATTGTTTCACAGACAAACTGGGCACTGAAATATTTTGCTTCATAAGTTTTTGAATAAATTAGTGTCAATTTCTATGATTTGGTATTCATCTCTTGAGCCATTATGTGGACATGGATGATGCTCATGGCTCTTCATCCATTACATTTACATTTGAAGCTCTCTCTAGATTTCCATATAAGGAGCTTAGAAGTCACATTTTTCCAGTAAGTAGTAAAAAATTGACACATGGAAAACAACCATATTTATCGTATCCATGATGCATAAAATTTAAATATAATGTACTTCCCAAAGACTTATATTTTGAGGGTTTGATACCCAGTGCAGCCATGTACAGATCAGTAGAGAACACTGTAAAGAATGCTGCCCTCCAAGTCCTAGCCACACCAGTTATGTCCTGTAGTGGGTCTCTCATTAGCTACCCAGTGACTCTCCCAGGTGCTGAGGCTGTGTGCCGGGCTGCAGAGTAACAAAGCCACTCACTATTGTAGCTGCACACTATTTCCCAGTGAGGATGGGGTGGGACAGAATCAACATCACTTTTCCCTGTATCATTCTCGCTTTTGGCCCTTCATTTCCTGCTTTCATTATTGCCCCACAAAACCAATAGCCTCACAAAAGAGAATTGTTGAATTCAGTAATGCTCTGGCCCAAAAGATATCCACTCCTCTGGAACAATCTCCTAACAAATTCAATTCCTCACTAAGCTGGGCTCATCCAAATCATTCTTTGGAGATCTCTCCCTATGGGAGCCCTTTCAGTGTAGAGGCAGACCTTCATTTTGTCTCCCCAGGAAATACACACAAGGAGAGTGCTAAGCTCATCAGTGCATTAATCCTTTGATCAGTTCATAACTGAATGGGGTATTAGAAGGTAGGAACCAGTGGGAGGGGTAAATTTCCAGGGGAGGAAACTTTTGAAGGAATACCCTGTCCTCATCTTCTTCCTCTCTAATTATTTTGCTCTCCTTTTGATTTCTGACCACTAGGAAGTAGCTGTCTCCTCCCAGGTCCTCCTGTCATAAGGTGTCTCTCTTGGTGCAGGCCAAGAACTGAAGCTTAAGAAACTGTGAGCCAAAATAATTTTTTTCTCCTGTAATCTGCATTTCAAGAATTTTGTATTAACAACCAAAACTCACTAGCAGAAGAGCATAGGGCAAACCATTAATTATGAAATTGGAGATACAAAAAGATGAATATGGGAGTCACAACTAACTATAGCAGAAGATTCCTCAATCCAGTGTAAGAAAACCTAGACTGTATTTCACAACTTATTGTTGGTTCAGTGTGCACAAGGATGAATGCTGAAAACTAGGGGAATCAAGTAATAGGGGTCTCCCCACGCTTTTTTCACTCTTACTAGCAGAAGCTCAACAAAATCCTTACAAAATTATATGACAACTCCAAATCTAATCTTATGTACAATTTGAAGGCTTTCATCTAAGATAAACAACAAATAGACGCTCACTCTCCTTAGTTCTGTTTGACATAGTATTAGGTGTGTTAGCCAGAGTAATTAAGGTATCCAGAGAAGAAAAGCAGACATTAACTTCTCTCTGCTTGCAGATCACATGGTGTTATATATACAAAACTTGAGATTCTACACACACACACACACACACACAGCAAAACACATATGTATAATGAATGATTTCAATAAAGTTGTTAGATACTAAATCAGTACCTTTTCTCTGACGCCAATCTAAAATGAAAGATATCAATTAAACAATATCAATAATGATAGCCATAAAATAATAAAATATTTGATTATTAATTTAACCAAGCATGTAAAAGGTCTCTACAATGACAATAAACAATAATAAGAGAAATTGAAGAAAATAAAAATAAATGGACAGTTATCCTGTGTTCATGGATTGGAAGATTTGTTGAACTGTCTATATCAATAAAAACAATAAACAGAAGAAATCTAATTCTTACCAAAATTGCAGAAAGTTTTTATAGAAATAATAAAATTCAGGCTGGGGAGATAGCTTAGTGGTCTAAGTGCCTGTCTGGCAAACACAAGGACCCAGGGTTGATCCCTGGTATTACATGCAGTACTGGCCCCAGATCGCTGGGCACACTGTGTTACCAGGTGTGAGGGTGTACGTCTGTAATCATAGTGCTGAGGAGGCTGAGACAGGAGGATCACTACAAGTCCGGGACCCTATACCAAATAAATAAATAAATAAATAAATAAATAAATAAATAAATAAATGATTAAAAAATTAAAAATAGTAAAGTCAGTCCTAAATTTGTTAGGAATTCCAAAAAGCCTCAAATACCTAATGAATTAAATGATTAAACAAATAAAACTGGAGACCTCACGCTGTTTGATTTCAATATATGCGACAAAGCTATAGTCATCACACAGCAAGATCTTGGTAAAAAATGTAAAAACAAGAGGGGAGGTGAGAGGAGGGAGGGAGAGAAAGATGGGGGAAGAGAGAGAGGATGAAATACAAAGCCCAAGAGCCTGCTGTGCTGGCTCCACCCCCAGGGCATGCTGAGGCAAAGATTGAGACTAGGCGTGGTGGTGCACACCTGTAATCCCAGTACTTGGGAGGCTATAAACAGGAGGATCAGTATGAGTCCAATCTACTCAGTGAGACCCTGTACACCCTGTCCTAAATACAAATAAATTAATTAGTTAATTAATCCAATTATGATTAATTCATTTATGACAAAGACACTATGAACATATGAACAAGATGGAAAAGCAGTCTTTTCAGTATATGTTAATAAATAAAGAAGAATATTCAACTACAATGAATGAAATTACACATTCTCAGCATGCAAAAATCTAGTCCAAATGGATTAAAGAGTGAAGCAAAAGATCTGAAAAGATAAGAAGTACTTCAAAAAAGAACAGTGATGTTAGTCTGGGCAATGAATTTTGAGGTATGACAAGAAAGTACAACCAATACAGCAAAACTGCGCAATTGAGGTTATATTATATGAAAGCTTTTACACAGAAAATTAAATAATCAGTGGACCAAAGAGACCCTATGTAGTAGGAGGATATATTTGTAAACATACATCTGAAGATAGATGTGCACTAAAAATACAAGGAAATCAAATGACATAATTACAATAAAGCCCTTTTAAAATATGTAATATATTAATAAAGTCCTTTCTTGAAAGATGTAGAAGTTATCAAGACACACACGAAATTTCATTGGACACGGCTAATTACTTGAGAAATACAAAACACAAATGCAATTCAATCACTTCAGACCTGTGATAAAGGCTCCTGTGATGAGGACAGAGAGCAGTTGTCAGAGAGAACGTGGACAAAGGCAATGCTTCAGGGAGAAAGTATGTTTTTGCAATCATTATGGAAAACAGTGTAAAATTTCTACTAATAATTAAAAATAGAATTGTCCTCCAGAAATTCCATTTCTCGTTCTATACTAAAAGATATGAAATTGGTGTGCCAAAAGACACTTTCATTTCAATGTTCACTATAGTTTTATTCAAGCAGCCATTGTATGGAATCAACCTAAGCATTCATAATTAGGTTATAGGATTATTAATTTATTAAGGGTGATAAGTGGTGATATTGTTTCACAATCTTTTTTTTTCTCTGAAAAATAGCTAAGAGAGGAGGTTAAGATTTCCAATTATTGCTATTGGTTTGCATCCTTCTATGTAGTTTGATAAGATTTTCTTGAAACTGATACTAGGAGAAATCATGATTAAGATACTCATATTTTGTTAAAATTTACATGTTTGGAATTTCATGTTATTTTTGCATTATATTAATACAGCCTTATAAAATACTTCAGCATTTGTGAGATGTGTCTTTTTCTCTATCCTTTTCTTTTCTTTTGTTTTTTTTCTTTTCTTGTCTTTTTGAGGCAGGATCTTGCTATGCATTTCGGTGCAGGCTGGCCTTTCTAGCCAAGGTTTGTCTCAAACTTGCAATGATCCTCCTGCCTCAGCCTCCCAAGTGCTGGGAATACAGGTGTGTGCCACCATGTCCATCTCTTATTCTTTTATTTTCAAAAATCTTTGTCTTTCTATTGAGTGTTCATCACTCAAAGTCAGTGTAAAGTTCAGTCTCGTCCTTTAATTAAGATATCCATGTCTATCTTTGGCATGTGCTTAAGAAGTACATTTATGATATTTATTTGTGTGGTTGTTCTTAATTACTTCATATCTTATTTATTTATTGCCTTTTTGAGACAAAGTCTTGCTATGCAGTTCAAGTTGGCCTTGAGCTCGATTTGTAGCCCAAACTGGTCTCAAACTCTCAGTGATCTTCCTGCTTCAACCTTAGAGTGTTTGAATTACAGGTGTGTACAACCACACCAGGCTTTTAGTTTTATTTTAAAAAGAAAAACAATAAAAGCAGTACAGAATTTCAAAACAAAATGACTAGAAATTAACTATAGTTATTATATTTCATAATGTTTCCTAATTTCTATTGCTTATATAGTTTTGTTTTCTTCCCACTTTTCTGACTTTTTATAAATTCAGTATTATATTTAATTTAGTATTCCCCGTTAATATTTTAGTATTGCATTTAATTTCCTTTTGTTATGTAAAATATACTTCTGTTTAGTTTTCTCACGGCTGAGATAAAATTCTCCACACCTAAAGTTAAAGGAGGAAAGACTTATTTTGGCTTGCAGTCTGTGGATGTTTCAGTCCATAATTGACTAGGTCCAAGACAGTGTGGTATGGCAGAAGGGTGTCACACAGAAGAACAAAATAGCTCATGGTGTGGAAGGTGGAAGGCAGGAGGCAGTGAAAGCAGCAAGCAGAAAGAAATGACAGTAGTCCTTTTCGTTCCTTGTATTCTATCCATGGTACATGGTGTATATTCCTGTATTTACCTCTGGCTCTATCTCCCAAATATTTTGTGTAGAAGTATCACATTACTGTACTTTCCTTTTGACTAACGTAGAATCAAGCACCAAGTGAACCTTTATCTTCTCCAGCATCTCTTTATTAAAAACTGTATGGATTCCATATTTTAAGATCACATCACCTCTTACCTGACAAAGCGTAATAGCATCTTAAGTGGTTTGTATTCCTTGTCTTCCATTCCCAGACAAGAAAGTCAGGGTACATATTGCTGTGACTTAAATTCTGGTTATAAAGAAATGGAAGATCACGTGTAGTGTGAAGATCAAATATTTTAAGAACAATGTGTTATTTGGATTTGAGTTTAATGTCAATTGAAACAGTCAATAAGCCTGAGAAGTACTGTGTTTTGGTGGTTCAGGTAACAGACTTAAACATAAATGTCTATAAGTTTGTTCTTTACAGTGAAGAGAATCTAAGTTACTACTATGAGTCTTAAGTGATAAATGACATACATGAAGAACTTTTAGAAGAACTTTGTTAAAGGGAGTATCTTGAAACTTGATAGAGATTAGGGTGCAAATTAAACATTAATAAAGTGAATATTTGTATTAAAAGAATATCTGTGGATTTTGAGTTTTGGCAGAGATAGTATATCTTCTGTGATTAGGATCTCTAATAATTATATGAAGATTTGGGATACATAATAGTTTCTGTACCATTTGACATGAGCAGCAGAACAAACACAAGTACAGGAAAAGAAAGAGAAAGAGATACAGAGGTAAATTAGGGGAAAGAGAGAAAACTAAAAACTGTACATGATGTAGGGATTTATGTACAAGCATTATATATATAAGGCCAACAAGATGAACAAAAACTATGCCTGCAGAGTGGGCTAAAGACAGTTGGAGTCTGCAGAGGAAGAATGAGTCACCTAGACCCTGTCAGAGTTATCGTACATCCTGCTTCAGAGATCTTCAATGTATTGTTTCCTAGTTCCATGCATGTAGAGAGGGCTCAAATAACTTCAGTGCAAGGCTACATGAATGGCT
>NW_004524675.1:7052561-7053682 GCF_000260255.1 Octodon degus | reverse complement strand
TTATTCTCTAAAGACAGGGCCTCCCTTCTTCAAAATTAATTCAAGATTTCCATTTTCATAAACCTTTCCTCACTCAATAGATCTGTTACTTTAATCACCACTTCTTTGTAGTTCTATTTTTTGTATCCATGTATCCTGCATAAATACCTTTCATCAACAATTTTTAACCCTTAGTACTTTGATATCTATCTATCTATCTATCTATCTATCTATCTATCTATCTATCTATCTATCTATCTATCTATCCATCTATCTGTAAATGTGTAGACCACTTTGAGTTGTATGGAAGTTTAACAGTATTGAGTTTTTAAATCCTCCAACATAAGATGCATTTCCATTGATTCAGGTCTGTTTAAATTTTATCAGTACTGGTATCTTTCAGACGCAAGACATTTCCTCCTTAATCTTTTTTGTGGATAGCTTATTCATTATGGTTTTATTGCAAGTGAGAGTTTTTCATAATGTAATATTCACATAGTTCATTGTTGGTGTGTAAAAATGAAAATGATTTTTATACATTGATTTTGTATCCATCAACTTGGTTGGAGGCATCTTTAAGTTCAAAAATGATTTTTAAGTAGGAGGGGTTTTCTAACAGTAGTGATTTTATCTCCTGTTTTCTGCTTTGGATGATTTTATTCTCTTTTATTGCCTATACATTGTATACTACTATGTAATATAAAGTTTAGAGAGTGGGTCTCCTAGCCTTGTTTCTGAATATTCTGCAACTTAGAAGTTTCTGGAAAATTTTTCCATTTATGATGTAGGAAAATTCACAAAACCCTAAATTTTATATAGAGTCACAAAATACAAGCAGCCAAAGCAAATCTGAGAAAGAAACAGAACGTACATGGATGCACCTAGTGGTAAGGACAATTCTCCAAAAGTAGCAGTCTCTGTTCTAGTTTTAAGGCATTTAAGAAGCCACAAAGGACAAAAATAGGCTGCTTTGCAAGACTCTGGAAGTCAGCAGTGCATGTCTCTAATAATATGGCCATTTTTACATAAGTGTTGTTTATGACTCTAAAGTCAGCGTGACTGTTAATAATTCTCTTACCATTTTGAAGATTCCAGAAGGCCATAGCAAATTATTAGTTTAAAGAAACTGAGTATATGTACAA
>NW_004524675.1:7049132-7051496 GCF_000260255.1 Octodon degus | reverse complement strand
TAATCAATAAAATTATGGGAAAAAAAGAAGAAGAGTTATCCTGGAATCCCAGAAGCTTAAATCACTATGGAAAATGTGAAATCAGACCTCTTAGAACAAACCCCATAGTATTAATTTAATTTAATAATAAATATTCGAATATATTTAAGGAAATTCATACCCAAATTCAGTAGAGTACAGCTGTACACATTCAATTTATTCAAATTTGTCTATGCTTTCTGAATGATAAAGTTGTTATTATCCAGCATTGAATGCCCTCCTTGGAATTTGTTCTGTAGTAACAACTGTCGTTTTGTCCTTCATAGTACTGGGGTTTTGATCTTTTACTCGACATCTCCATTTCATTCCTGAATAGAGGTGAGATGGGGTACCCTCAATGGACTTCATAGCATGCTGCCTTTTGTGCTTTATTGGGAACAGCAGTCCCATTCTACAGAGAAATTTTTTCCTCAGGAGTCTAGGCTTTCAATTTCATAAATGTGCCAATTAATCACATTGTACAGCTCACAGCTGTTGCTTTAATACTGAGATTTAAGTAAATAGCTATTACACTAGAAGTATACTGATATTGTAAAGATTCTCATGAAGTATTTCTATGAACTTTGATGCTTCAGTACCAATTTACTATTTTGAATGTACCATTTGTGATATATATATATATATATATATATATATATATATATATATATGGGATAATTTGATATATGGGATAATATATATAAATATATATGGGATAATTTGATAATCTATACACTTATGAATGTATAGATTCATGGCTTTCTACTTAGCAGTTAGAAGAAGCAGAAAGCAGAGTAGTAAACTATTTTAAAATTTGATAATTTCCCTTTGCTATATAATTTTCAGGCCAAAGCAGGTAGTCATTTAATGTATGAAATTATGAACCATCAAACCATCATCATATCAATTTAGGTAGTTCTTGAATACAAATTTCAATTTCACTCTCACTGAAAAAAATCAGTATTATAATTTTTTTTAAAATTTTATTTGTGTGTGTGTGTGTGTGTGTGTGTGTGTGTGTGTGTGTGTGTGGCAAGCTCAGCCCACCAGGGGGCGGGGCTGGCTGGCATGTGGTGCTGGGGGATTAGAACCGCGGTCCCTGTGCTTTGCTAAGCTTGTTCTAAGTAGGTGCTTTAGACCACTGAGCCATCTCACCAGCCCCAGTATTATAATTAAATGAAAGTTCAAATTAAAATTTTGACTGACCCTAGTGCTTTGCTGTGGAATGAAAGGAAATAAAAACCCAAGTAAATAAGTTAGAAATGCACTTTACTTGTACCGATAAAGGGAAAAAAAGACTATGTAAACTATGATCAGTTTAAACATAAAAATAGGAAAATCTGAATCAACTAATTAATAAATTTTCCTCAGTGATTTATAGATTGAGCACATTTTGATCTTATTCACTGAAGTGCATATATTTGTGCTTATTTACACTTGCTTTTAGTAAATGAACTTGCATTTATGTGGATGTACGCAGTCCTATGGCAAATACAATAGTCAGTGCTCAGTTAACAGACAAAACAATTACATGGACCTAATTTGACTTTTTTACTCAATAAGTCTTAGTATTTACACCTCATTGCCATTGTCATCCATTTATCTTCCCACGAATGTCTGTGCTTGAATATACCCATACGATAGATCCTTCCATGCAAGTTTCACCTACTTCTCTGAAGTAAAATCACTGCAAGGCAGGTGAATGTGTACATTCATGGTTCCTTCTAGTATCTCTTGCTTTTATCCCTCATCACTTTGCATTATTTTACTCCATGCATATATTATCATTTTGCATTCTGAAGTTCCTGGTTTGTTTTTCTCCTAAGTGTTTTATGCCTCATAGCTCTAAGTAAAGAGAAACAGTTGTATACCTTAAGTTGGGTCTGCTGGTTACTTGTCACACTTGGCTAATGTTTTCTTCATTTATATCAATAGATTTTTATAATCTTTATTCTTTTCACTACTGCCCTGTTTTCAAGTGTTGTTCTTCTCTAATTCAATAGCATATGTATTTTCAATTACTGTCATAATTATTTTATTTTTGCTATAATTTTACATGTATTCCTGTATATTCTTAGGGACAAGGACTTGAACATATTTTATAAAGAATTGTGCTTATTGAGAAATTTATATGATGGCAAGTCCTCTTTCTTTTTAACACAACTAGAGGATATAGTATTCATAAATATTTAGTAAAGTCTTTTTTTATTTTTTATTTATTTTTTATTTCATTTTTTTTATTTTTCAACAAATGATACACTGCATATATTCTTCTTAGTCGTTAATTGCTGTACAAGATGCGGACTTGTGATCCTATTTACAAACACCATTAGAACAAATCATTCT
>NW_004524675.1:7031578-7043007 GCF_000260255.1 Octodon degus | reverse complement strand
TGGGTCTGGGGGTTCCTGGAACTCGGCAGAAATTCTGGACCTGGGCTAGGACTGGGTCTGTGGGTTCCTGGAAGTCTGCAGTTTAGTAAAGTCTTGCAATTAATAAATGATGAAAAATCTTTCCTTGATGTGCTTATATTTATTGATATTGATCATACGGAGTAAACTTTTTGTTAAGTTTTTGAAATCTTTATTTAAGTATTTGGCACAGGGTCTTGTTCTGCAGCTTGAACTCATAGTGATCCTCCTGTTTCAGCCTCATCAACACTGAGGATACAGGCTTGCACAACCACTCCCAGTTTTGGTGGTCAGCATGGTGCACCCAGCATTCCAGGGCCAGCATAGCATAAGATACCTGGAATCAAACTTGGGTTCTTAGCTTGCTAGGCAGGCTTTTATAATGCTGAGCTATCTCCCCAGCCCTATATCATTTTGTAAACTTGACAATTACCACTTCTTAATGGAGATCCAAGTAAATTTTAAATTTTAGACAGCATCTTTCTGTTTATTTGCACTAAAGTAGTACCATGTATTTTTAACTGGTTCACTTGGCTGATGTGGTTATTAAGGACCTAGTCTGTGTTTGATTTGCTTGAATCACTTGTAGAAATCAACTTTTCTTTTTCCCATTCTGTAAGCTGAGGTACTTAGTTTAGTAGAAATCAACTCTCTTTTATAGCCCAAAGGTTTTCTAACTTAGGGTAAACTGTACTTTGCATAAGTGAATCATAAAGATTGAATGTATGTGTTATGCAATGTGTGACTTCAGTATTTTTGTTTCGATTTATAGTTTAAAATCATCTCTTTTCCAAGGATAAAAAGTGAAGGCGGTAGCATCACATCACAGCTCAGCTGATGGGCGTGGAACTCAGACTGAACTACTGCTCAGTCCACCGAATCGCTAGCTTGTTCATTTCTGTGATAGACGAGCTAATCAAATTCACTTCGCAGGGTTGCGATTCTTGTCTTCAATAAAGTGAATGAATATTTAGTAATGTGCACAGCATCTGGTTGGAACTTGAGGAATAACCTATCATTATTTTCAGTGATAATCACTTTATATCATTTTCACATTCATATCACATAAAATAGTATATTAAACAATCATTCCTTTGTGACTATCTGCCTACATACTTTTGCTATTATTAGGTTCCATTCCCTCTCCCAACATAATTCAAATTTTGAAATTTCACTTGGATTTTGCATTTTTGATGTTTCTCTTTTTGTATATATTTCATGCAAACTTTTCAAGTTTTTAGAGCTTTAGTCATGCTTCATGAAATTAACTAAAGAGCAGAAAACTTTGAAAAATATTAAGTCATTAGGATTTATTTACAAGAGACTATAAATTGGATATTATTTGCCTTCCAAAGAATTTACCTTTGTCACTTGTATTATATTTAACATTTTACAATAATCTCAAAGCCTCATTTTTTGCAAATAGCATAAGTAAAGGTGAAGAAAATCTATTCTAGAATGTATTAACAGAGAAGAGATGAAGTTCTATCTTAATGCATAGCAGTTACTTGATCACAACCTAATTATATGTTTAATTTTCCCTGTTCTCTAAGTATCTGAACAATGATACTAATAAAACTGTATTACCCAAAAGAGAGGAACTGATTTTTTTAAAGAGAGCATAAATTAGAATGAAAAGACAGAAAAAAATACAAGTAATACAGATTTTTACTTAGCAAAGTAATATGAATTTCAGTGTTTGTTATAAGACACAGTGGTATCTTCCAACAAGTTATTCAAATTACCAGATAAATACATGTAAAATTGGAAGAAGAAAAAAAAAGAAAGAAATAAGAAATTAAGAAGACAGAAAGGAGAAACAATAGAAGAAAAGGAGACAAAACAAATGAAAGCATTAACTGCTTCTTTCCATAGCAATAATGCAGTAGGAACTGAATTCTATTTGCTCAGGATTTTCTTCTCTTCATTAGTACATGGCAATAATAACTTTTTCTGTTCTACTAAGAATGTCTGGCAGTATTGCTGACTTAGACTCAATAGTATACTCATTCTCTTTTCCAGAGGTATTGTCAATTGCTTGGCTATTTCTTTTTCCAGAACCAAGGATTGAACTCAGGCTCTTGTGCTTGACAGGGAAGCGGTTATTCTACTGAGCCATCTCCAAAACCCCGTGGCTAATTTTTATCTTTTTAATCTTCATACGGTGTTTACTGTACAACAGGCAGGTAGAACTCACTGAATATGTTTCTATAAGCTAGTGACCATAGTTCTTTTTATAGAATCAATAACTAGCATAAATATTTTTAGGATTAATAAAACACTTAGAATAACATAATGATGAAGGTTTAGCATTAGTATCCAATATATAATTATATGTGAGGTTGTGTTTGTGTAAAGAGGCTCTACTATGTCATTTATGATGCTGTAAGTCTGAAGACTATGCAAGGTTGAATGCATGAAGGTAGGAAGAAATACAGTCCTCTTGGAAAATTTCCTCTGGTATTCACATACTAGCTTCTTCTCAGTGGAATTTACCATCATTTGTCATTGGTAAGCTTTCTGCTATGAAAGAACCCTGAAATAAATCATGCATCTTAATGGCATGATTAAGTATGTTTTTTCTTCCTTGTGACTTGCACTTTTTAATCCAAGTCGACACTGCCCTAGACATCAGGCAAAGTGACGTTATGTTAATGTTCAGGCTCATAGACCCCCATATTTCACTACTGTCTACAATGAGTGTCAGCACTAGACACACTGACAAAATCACGAGTTCAGTAGCTTACAGCCTGGAGATAGCAATTTCCTTTTTGTAAGGATATAGTCTGCTTTTGGCAAATCCAAAAATTATTGAAAGAATAAAGAATTTTTGAAATAAAGATCTAGATATCTTTATCTTGACCTTGCTTTCTTGTGAATCAGATCATCAAGTAGAGCAGCGAGAGTGCTTCTTTCTTTTCTGTATTTATTTTTTTAATCATCTGACATGACAAAAATTGTCATTAGTACCAGAATATGGAGACAGGATAATGGTTTGCCATTTTGAGAGGAAATATCTCTAGAGCTTTGCCAGTGGGAGATCAGAGTCCTGTCAAAACATTCTATTCTGTAGGATTAATCTGTTAAGCATGTTAGAATACTTCCATTTATAGAGCTCTCTTGTGACTTAGAAGTGGTGATGTTCAGGTACTGACAAATAGATTGATAACATCTTTCTGTGACTTAATGACAGAAATAGAGCAAGTCAATTTATCTCCATATTTTTGCCTGCATTGTATAGCCACAAATTAAGCATAACGGGACCAAGTTATGCCTTTTAAAATTTTTCTTTACATCCTAAGAATCTGAGTCAGATTGTAAAATATTAAGCTGTGACATATATTCAGATATTTATTTTCCACAAATGTTAGGACATATTGAGTTCATAATATGCCTAGGATACTATCATCTGGATACATTCATTATTAATTGTTATTCTAAAATTATAGCACCAAGTTCTCTTGCACTTAATAGTAGTTCCCCTTTCTTGAAAAGATACTCACAATAAGTACGTTGTTCACACATAAAATTAATATTTTCATTCAAGTTACAGTCTGTAAAATGATGTTAGCTAACATGAGAAATAAACTTATTAAAATAATGATAAAATAAAAGGAAGACTTTAAAAGTAATTGGTAGGCAAAATGTCTAGCAAATGTTTAGACTATATAAGAACATTAATAAAAGACTTGATTCCACTTATTATAATTTATTTGGGGAAAAAGTTGTCTACCAAGTTTCCAGAAATAATTATAATTTTGAAAAAAATACAGAGTAGTCATATTGAGATAGTAGACCAAGGTCAATAAATGGAAACAGAGATGATGTCCATTATTATAAAAGCTTTCATCCTGTAGGAATCTCTCTCTCTTGACTTGCCACAAGAGGGAGAAATCCAGGCAGAGTGCAGCACTAGTGATGGGTTGAAGAGACTGAGTCCAAGTGCACCAAGGCTGAGTATTGCAATTTGTAGAGAAGATTTTAGAAAGAAGGAGCTATGCAAAATTGAATCTTCAAAATCTGAACACATGTCTACAGGAGTCTGTTGGTAAACATCACATGCCTACATTGAAAGTACAAGATGAAATACAAGAAATTGGAATTCTGTAAAATAAAAAATTGTCCCAAAAGGGAAATTTAGGAAGTATTCAAATTCTAATCAGCTAGAGCAGAGAGTATTTGTTGAATACTAGAGAATCTAATAAAGACTCTAGCATGATCATACTTTTTAAAACAACTATGCTAACACTGTATACACAACATAGTCAGTAAAAAAATTTAAAACAAAGTAGTCCAGTAGTCCATAATAGTAGTGGGTTTGCTGTAGGACTGGCAATGTCATAAGTTGTTGACTTGAGCCTTTTACAGCTCAGCGTATTAATATGGCTTTACTTTTTATAGATCATTTTTATAGTTTTCTGCTTGATGGTTAAGTCCAAGATAAAGCAAGACCTATATAACAGGAATTGTAGCTTTGGTACCTGATAAGGTCACTCATATCCTCTCGGGATTTATCTTGAAACCCTGTACTACAGCTTGCAGATCCTTTGTATGTGTCAGCTATATGGATGAGTCACAGCCATTGCCCGACCAATTTGCCCTCTGTGAAAGCCAGAAAGAATGTTTTCTCTCCATGTGACTCTCCTTAGGCACACTACATCATCAATCACTTTCCTCTGTGGCACAAAAATCTCCTTGATCAGAAAATTTGGGACACAACTGAGTTACATGATGTTACAGTACAGGTTCTCATTTGTCCTGAGTCTTAATTGACCTTGAGGCTAGGGCCAAAATGTTGGCTCTCCTTGAGGTCCTCCTTTTTCTCTAATTTTTACTCTTCAAAATTTAGATTGTTAACCCTCCAGAAGAGAAACTTATTGTTATTACTCTACAATCTAGGCTGTTGAGGTTAATCTCACTATGTGCCTGAATATCAAACATCTTAGGCATAACATGAAACAGGTATTTTTCAATAAGTATTGATACACTAAACTTTAAGTCCTTACAGAATATGACAAAAAAGTCAAAGTATATTTGAAAAATAAAAAGAAGTAATTACATATTTTACACACAAGTTTAGAAATCTAACCATGTACAGCATTGTAGCAGGGCAGTCCCACAACACTCCTTTTCCTATCTTCTGTCTTCATTCACCACCCCATTCCTTTTAAAACAAACATCTACCTGAGTGACAGTATGGCAGCAACCGGCATGTCATAACAAGCAACATGTATTCAGAAGACCAGAATGACAGGCATTCCAAGCATGACCCTTATATTACACATTGCCATCTTCAGAGCAGTTGCTTAGTTCACAGGTATCACCATATATAGTTAGTCAGAGTGAGAATTCTGCAAATTAACTGCTAGCTTTGAAAATCTTCCAAAGATTCTCAGGATCATTGCCTTGCCCATCTTGTATATATAAATGTATGGCTTTGCCACTGTCATGTTTCCTAGCTTTTCTCCTTCCTCTCTCTTCATTGTCTAATCCTCAAGTTCTCGCTTTTCTTTTAATTGTGTTGTGCCTTTCTATTCGTATTTCTTATTTTGAGTTCCTATACTAGGGAGACTATATGATATTTATACATGTGTGTCTGGTTTATTTCAGTTATGGGTATATCTTCAAGTGACATCCACTTAAATATGAATGCTTCAGATTTATCATTCTTTATAGCTGAGTAATATTGCATTATATAAAAATAACACATCTTTTTCATCCATTCCTCAAGTGATGGGCATCTTGGTTGTTTTCAAGATTTGGCTATCACAAATTGTGCTGTTATAAACATTGGAAATTTTGCTGAATTCATACATCTATAATATTTAAGTGACAAAACTAAACAAAAGGGGACACAAATAAATGACCATTTTGTATCTGCATATTCCAAATACTTAGGATAGATATACAGCTACATTCTTTTAATTCAATGAATGGAAAAATTTGTTCTAAAAGTGTTTGTAGACAGGATATCATGTCTGCATCTTGTACAATGAATAACCACTAAGAAAACAATATGCAGTGTATTAATTACTTAAACTGTCCTACTAATTTGATTTGAAACTGTCTCATTGCTATTTGTTTCTCAATAAAATTGTGGAAATAAATAAATGAAACTAAAAAAAAAAACCATATAAAAGAAACTCAGAGTTATCAAGTTGCTCTCCAAGTAACCATCTGGAAAGCACCAAAATATGTTTTAAAGAAATATAAAATCTAAATTATTTTAGATAATAAATAACTGGATTGTTGTGTTTTTTAATTATTTACATAATAAAGAAACTTAAGAGTAGTATAAAAAGTCCACCTGGGCTGGGGAGATAGCTAAGTGATTTAAGCACTTGCCTGGCAAGTGCAAGGACCCAGTTTCAATCCCTGGCATCACATGCTGTGCCAGCTCCAGGCCGAGTCGGCTGTAGAAACTAAGTATGGTGCTGCACACCTGTAATCTCAGTGCTGGTGTGGCTGAGATAGCAGGATTAGTTGGAGTCCGTGATGTTTAAAGAGACCCTGTACCAAATAAATAAATAAAGGATTTTTGAAAAAGGCAAAAAAAAAAAAAATACATCTAACTTTGTAATGATAGAGGCAGGATGACTTCCCACTTGAAATAAAAAAAAAAATCTTAACAGAAGTATTTGTTCTTATCATTTCTATCCAGTAACTTCTTAGATCCTACAGTCATTTTAATAAGGCTAAATAAGTAAATAATTAGGGATCTAAATATAATTAGTACATGGTCTTTCCCTAGAGATTATATGATCATTTATGTGAAAGGTCTTAAGAAATTTACATAACCATTTTAGCAAAATAATTAGTAAGTGTTATTAGTAAAGATATGGAGACACTGAGATCTTCATATATTGCTGGTGGAACTTAAATGCATTAGAATATAGCTTAGTAGTTATAAGTTTAACAAATATACTCCTAGAATTCTGTAGCAAGGCAGGCATTAATTTAGGATACATGACAACAAATGTAGACACAAAGAACATACAGATATTCATAGTGAATTATTCTGTGGCTCTATGTGTGACTGTGCTGGAGTTTGAACTCTGGACCTTGCGCTTGCCAGGCAGGAAGCACTTATGCTGCTGAGCAATGTCCCCAACCCTCAGAGTGCTCTTCTAATAGTCAAATGAGACTGCTGCAAACATTCATCATCTGGCAAATGGGCAAGTGCCTACTAATAAAAAATGTCTTACGATCAGTGTGATAAGCCAAAAAATCAAGCAAAATCAATATTAGCTATAAATACTTTGTTGTTTTAAAAATATTGATTAATTTAGAGGGAAAGAAAGATTGGAAAGTAAAAAGTACAAATTGAAAAAAGAGACGAAACAAATTAAAGCATTAACTGCTTCTTTCCATAGACCAGCAGAAATGCACAGTACAGTTGTCCACACCATCCTGTTTACATGCATAGGTAAGTCACTTTCCCCCACTCCCTCTCCTGTCCTTCTCCTCAACTCAGTAACTCTTTCCTTTTGAATAAGTTCATTCCCTTCTCCCATTAACTCTATTGTACCCTTCACATTCTATTTTTCTCTTTAAAAAATAAAAATACTAATTAATTAATCTACTCAAATAAACAAACAAAAATAAAATAGATTGGTGGCTTATTGAGGTTATGTGTTGACAAAGAGTTAGGCTCCAACATGGCATGGAGGCAATGGAAATGTTTGCTCTATTAGTTCAGATATTAGTTTAAAGCAAAACCAATTGAGTGCTTTAAACAAGTGAAGTTCAATGTACTTTATCTTTTAATTAGACTGTAAAAATAATTGTAAAGATTACAGTTGACTAGTTCTCCTATTCAATATGTTCAAAGTTAACAAAACCTAATGAATTGTTCAGCAGAACAAGTTATTAATCTTATTAGGCCTCAGGTAAGTATAAGTGGAGTAGTACATCCTAATGTTACAGGTATGGAACATAATTTTTGAAGACTTTTTAAAAATGTACCATAAAACTACATTATAAATTTGTATTTCTCAGTGTAACTTCTTGATAACATTGTTACATTTTAGGTAAATTAATTTTCAAAAAGATCTTTATATTTTTCCATTTTTGCTGGATTTCAGTTTATGTTTTATTTATAAAGCAAAGACACTAAACATGCACAAATGTTTTACAGCTTTCAGTGTTTCAGTTGTTATTGCGCCATAACAAATAACCTCCAATTTCCTGGCATAAACAATAATAATCATTTGTTCTACTTAGAAAATTTCAAGTTAGGCAAGGTTCAGTGGAAACAAATCATGACTGTCTCACAAGGTGTCACCTACTAAGGCACCTAAGTAAATCCTACCAGCAGGAATCACGCAAAGACTTGCTCTAAATCCTACCAGCAGGAATCACGCAAAGACTTGCTCTATGATATGTCTGTAGTTTGCGTTGGTAGCCTACCGGGACCTCTGCTGTGTTGTCAGTCAAAGTGCCTGCACATGGATACTTAGAATCCTCCTTGAAAGCTAGCTGCTTTCTAAGAGCAAGCATTCTGGAGAACCAGGTGGAAGTTGTTAACTCATCTTCTCTCACTGGCTAACAAATTATCCTAAAATTTCAACGAGTGAAACAACATCTATTTCCTCACATTCTGTCTGTGTTAAGAATGTGACTTTTACTTTGCTGTGTCCTCTGAGGTCAAGGCCCTGCCCAGTAATCATGAGGTTTTTCTTCTTCCTGACCTTCAGGGATATTTCTGCTCCTAAGATTGATCATTAGTTACTGGCAGGGTTCAATGTGGAAACTGACTCCTGTCTTGGAATCTTTCTTTTTTTTATCTTAAAGCTGGATAATTATTTTTTCTATATTTTATTTTGAAGAGTAAAAACAGATGCAAAAACAAGAAGAAACAGGGTAACATACAACAATGCATTTGTTACATATTTTCAAAACATGAATAACTAACAATGGTTATTGTATTATCTGTTTTTATCTTCAAATCTGTTGCTCAGATTAACAGATATAGTTATACCAGATCGGGGAAACAACTGAATATTGGTGCTTGCTTTCAAGAGATCTTAATTTTTCTAGTTTTTGTTTTCATTTATTTTAAAGATAGTGTAATAATTGATAAGACATTAGGAATGGTACACATTTAGAAGACCAAGATAAGAGGCATTGAATCATGAGTTTTCTATTACACATTTCTGTCCTTGTTGTAGTTGCTCAGTTGTATTGGGATCTTGTATTGACTATAGAGGAAAATCATCCAATTTCTCTACAACTGGGTAGTTTGCATCATCAAACCATATATGCTGTGAAGCAATAGAGATTCCCAATATCACTAAAAATCTCAGTCATCTGTAACTTTTCAGTATCACATCCTGTCATGGTCGCCACCTTCTCTCTACCTAACATGTCGAGTCCAACGGACTGTAGAGAAGATTTTTAAAGAGACATACATAAGGGGCCAGGGAGATGGCTCAGTAGAATAAGTGCTTCCCTGGCAAGGCAAGGGCCTGAGTTCAATCCCCGGTTCTGCAAAAAAATAAAAAAAATAAAAAATAAAAAGACATACACACAGAGATGAGGGCATTATTGAGATCCATTTTTGTAATTTTTATACCATAACAGTATTTCTTTTTTTAACTGAGCCTAACAAATCATTTAACATTGCTGCTATTATTTTCTGTTGGCCAAACCTATCACAAACGTTCTGTCCAGATTGATCAAACCACTCTATTTTCCATCAAATCTAGAACAGTGGGATATATTACACTGGCAATTTTTAGAAAATAGAACCATGTGTATCAAAGAATATTAAATAATTAGGGTCTTAATTGTTGTAGCCAATATTCCTTCTTACTATTAACATAAATTGAAATATTTGTGCTTATTTGGAATTATTTTTCTTTGGGAAAAAACTGAATAATTATGATGAAATAAAAAAGAATCATGTACTATATAGTATCACAAAATAACCTAATCATTATTATCTCTTTACATAACCTTAATTTATTCAGTTACAGATTTATTTTTAAAATATTTAAAAATCTTTGGCACTAGAAAATCTAACCTTTAATTCTTGTCCTACTTTTTAAGTGTATGATATGATGATAGCTATTAAATTTAAATCTGAGTTTTCTTATTTCAAAATAAGATATAACTGATAACATTGCTCTAAAGTTTAAGTGAGAAAATGTTAGTGTAGCATACACAACATACTATACTTGTAACAAATAGATTTTGTGAGATAATTCTTTGTAAAAGATGTTGTCTGCTTACGGTTGCCTCCTTTAAAAACAGGAATTTTGATTCTTAATTTTGTATTCAGGAAGGTTCAGTTTATCACAAAATACACATAATCCAGTTAATTATATCACATAATACTTGAGTGGAATTAATTCCGAATTAAGAAAAAGATTAAAAAAAAAGTCACTGATGAGGATGACTCACAGGGAAAATGATATAAAATATTATATGTTTGCATTTTCCCTAAGATATACCTAGGAGATTATTTTCCATTAGAATACTTTACAAATAGTTGAATATTTGTGACTCTATAAACCTTCTCTTTTTAGCACTCTGTATAGCATTCTCATTTTTATGGTTATTTTGTTATGTTCTAAAACAATGCTCTCATAATGTTTTATCACTGGACAACATCATTATTGCCTGAATAATTATTACATATATGACTCATCAGATTTCACCTAAGATCTTTCATATCCAGAATTCTGAGAAGAATCATAAATTAATATTTTAATGACCATTAATTAAGTTCCTTAAGTCAAATCTAACAGACTTTAGAAGAGAAAATTTTCCAAACACATAAATATAATGATATGGGCATTACTGAGGACCTATTTGGATTTTGCATATCATGACTATATTTCCTTTTATGATGAGTCTTGGCAATCATGCAATATTGCTACCACTGTTCTATATTTGTCAAGTCAGGCACAAAGGATCTGTTCAGGTTTGTGGTTCTGATATACAGTCAAATTAGAAAGCCACTAACTTGCAATCCACATTATTCCTCCATGGTTTTAGTATTCAATGAAACTGCAGTAGGGGTACAGCATTCTTAACACTGTTTTGGTGAACAAGAGTTTTTTAAATTGTTATTAGAGATAAAAATTGTTGCTAAATTTTTTAGGGACTTATGCTAGTAAGAGTCATATCTTTGTAGGTGTGAATTGCATACAGAATTTGATTTAATTTAAGAAAATTATTGAACACTTCTGGCTACCTGAATTCATTTTTTGAAAAAAAAAAATCTTAGAGATGTAATATTGGGGCTGGGGAGATGGCTCAGGGGAATAAACGCTTCCCTGGCAAGTG
This sequence comes from Octodon degus, assembly GCF_000260255.1. Lineage (NCBI taxonomy): Eukaryota > Metazoa > Chordata > Mammalia > Rodentia > Octodontidae > Octodon > Octodon degus. The sequence goes on along the minus strand of NW_004524675.1, from coordinate 7,031,697 downwards.
CAAGGGCCTGAGTTCAATCCCCGGTTCCAAGAAAAAAAAGAGAGAAATGTAATATTTGCATGTATAATGTGGGTGTGAGAATAGATAATAAATATGAAAGAAAAACTATAACATAAAAT
>NW_004524675.1:7022665-7025968 GCF_000260255.1 Octodon degus | reverse complement strand
CATTTTGTATCTGTGTATTCAAAGTGTTTGGGATAGATATATAGTTGCATTCTCGTAATGAATAGAATGATTTGTTCTAATGGTGTTTGTAAGTAGGATCACTAGTCTGCATATTGTACAGCAATTAACCACTAAGAAGAATATATGCAGTGTATTATTTGTTGAAACTGTACTTTTGATTTGATTTGAAACTGTCTCATTGATATATGTTTATCAATAAAACCTTGAAAGGCAAAAAAAAAGATAGGTCCAACAAACAAAAAATTATCAAAGAGGTAGTAGAAGTGAGCCAAACCTTTAGACAAATAGACTTAATGGACATATATAGAGTGTTCCACCCAACAACAGTTGAATACACATTATTGTCAGCTGCACACAGGACATTTTCTAAGGTAGGCCACATTCTAGTATATAAGTCATGCTTAAGAATAGGCAAGGAAACAAATTATCCCATGCATATTGTCTGACCACAGTGCCATGAAACTGGAAATTAATGACAAAAGAAACCACAACAACCTCATATACACCTGGAAATTAAAAATATACTCCTCAGCAACCAATGAGTTACAGACAAAATTAAACAAGAAGATAAATAATATCTTCAATCCAACAAAAATTCAAGCACAACTGACTGTAATTTGTAGGATACAATGAAAGCAGTTCTTAGAGGAAAGTTTATAATGGTGAATTCACACATTTGGAAAACAGAGCAACAACAAATAAATACCCTAATGCTGCACTTTAACATTCCAGAAAAAGAAGAGTAAACCAAGCTCAAAGCCCAAAGATTGGAGGAAATCATAAAGACTAGAGCAGAAATTATTGCAATTGATTAAAAAGTAGAAAATATTAATGAATTAAAAAGCTGGTTCTTTGAAAGATTAAATAAAATTGATAAACACTTAGCTATCCTCATCAGAAAGAGGAAAGAAAAAACCCTCAAATTCAAGATATAAAGAAAGAAAAGGGTGAAATTGCTACAGATTCTGTGGAAATTCATAAGTTTATCAATCGCTACTTTGAAAATCTTTACTCTCACAGAATCAAAGACAAAAAAGAAATGGATTTTCCTAGATAGGTACAAATTACCAAAACTGAATCAAGAAGATATAAAAACTCTGAATAACCCAATATCAGCCAATGAAATTGAAAATATAATTAAAAAAACTTACCTACAAATAAAAACCCAGGTCCTGATGGATTCACAGCTAAACTGTACACCAAACTTAGAAAGATTTAATTCCAATACTTCTCAAACTCTTCAATGAAATTGAAAAGGAAGTGATACTTCTCAAATCATTCCTGGAGGCAAGAATTATACTGATACCAAAAACCAAGGAAAGACGCAAGTAAAACAGAAAATTACAGATCAATCTCCCTCATGAACATAGACGCAAAATATCCTCAATAATTTCCTAGCAAATAGAGTACAGCAAATCATCAAGGAGATTATACACCATGACCAGGTAGGATTCATCCATCCCAGGAATTCAAAGATGTTTCAACATATGTACAACTATAAGCATAATGCATTATATCAATAGAGCCAAAACAAAAAAACACATGATCATCTCAGTCAACACAGAAAAGGCCATTGACAAAGTCCAACACTCATTCTGATCAAAGCCCTACATAAAATTGGAATAGATGGGCTCTACCTTAATCTGATAAAAGACATCTATGACAATCAAATAGCCGACATAATACAAAATGCAGAAAAACTGAAATCCTTTACTCTCAAATCAAGTGCAAGATAAGGATATCTTCTATCACAATTCCTATTCAATATAATTCTGAAATGATTAGCCAGAACCACTAGACAAGAGAAAGAAATAAAAGTAATAAGAATAGGTAAGAAGCAAAACTATCATTATTTGCACATGCTATGATACTTTTCTTGGGATACCAAAAAAACTCCATTAAGTATCTCCTAGAATTAGCAAACAAATTCAGTAGCATAGCAGATTGCAAAGTCAATACCCAAATTCAATAGCATTCCTATACACAGAAAACAAACACACTGAGAGATAAATTAGAGCAACAATACCCTTCACAACTGCACCCAAAATAATGAAATACCAAAGAATCAATCTAAGAAAGTGAATGATCTATACAAAGAAAATTAGAGTATTCTGAAAACAGATAATGAAGAGGATTTCAGAAAATGGGAAATTATTCCTTGTTCCTGGATAGGAAGAACCATTATTGTGAAAATAGCCATAGTCCCAAAATTATTGTACAGATTTATTGCAATCCCTATCAAAATACCACCAACATGCCTCACAGATCTAGAGAAATTATTCCTAAAATTTATTTGGAACAAGCATTACAATCTCTGACTTGAAATTATACTATAAAGCTACCATGATAAAAGTCAGCATGGTACTATTAAAAAAAAAAAAAACAGATGTGAGGATCAATGGAACAAATTAGAAGATGTAGATACAACTACAAACATACTCAGCCATCTTATATTTGACAAGGGGGGGCAAACATATTCACTGGAAGAAAGATAGCTTCTTCAATAAATGATCCTTGAAAAGCTGGCTCTCCACACACTGAAAATTAAAGGTAGACCTAGGTCTGTTGCCATGCACTAAGATAAAAATGCATTAAATATCTAAACATTAAAGCACAAACTCTAAATCTCCTGGAAGAGAAATTAGGTGGAAATCTGGAAGATATAGGGGTAGACAGGCAATTCATGAACAAAATTCAAACTGCACGGGAAATACTTCACAGAATCAACAACTGGGACCTCCTTTATGGAGAAGTTTCTACATGTCAAAATAAATCATCAAAAGAGTGCAAAAACATCCCACAAATTTCAAAAAAATCTTAACCAGTAATCACTCAGGCAAAGGTCTCCTATCTAGAATATATATAGATCTAAAAAAAAGATCTATATAGATCTAGAATATATATAGATCTAAGGCCCCAAAATTTAAAGACCCAATCCAAAAATGAGTATCTGAGATGCACACATACTTATCAGAGGAATAAATACAAGAGGCAAATAAGTACCTGAAAAAATGCTCCATATCAGTGAGATGACCAGCCGCGGGATCCTGAACAGACCCAGAGCGCAGGCCTGGGGAGTGAGTGAGATGACCCAGGGCCTGCTAGATCCTCATTCGACCCAGGCTGCAGGCCCAGCAGGGAACCCTTCAGCAGAACTCCCTGCAAAGAGGCTAGAGGCAAGACCCACCCAACTGATTCAGGAGCAGAACATCTTGCCAGAGAGACACAAAGGGTTCAACTGTAACGCCTGCAGCAGAAAGAAGTGGAGCACAGCAGCCAGAA
>NW_004524675.1:7015650-7021055 GCF_000260255.1 Octodon degus | reverse complement strand
AGTATTAGAAACTTTAAAAAGTATGTTTCCATTTTCTGTTGACTTTAAAAAAAAACAGAGGTTTGTACCTATGTTGTTTATTTATTTATTTCTTGCCTGTATCTTGTAATATGAGAAACTACTTTGGCAGTAACAATACACAATGTACTAACCATTATTACTCTCCTAAAATCTTGTTTTGAGATTTTGTAAAATAAATAAAATTTTTAAAAAATGCTCCACATCAGTAGCTATTCAATAAATGCAAGACTTGGCATGGTGGCATGCACCTATAATCCCAGCACTTGGGAGGCTGTAAACAGGAGAATCACTATGAGTCTCATCTAGTAGTGAGATTATGAACACCTTGAAGACCCTTCTCTAAAATATAAAAAACAAATTCAAATTAAGACATAATTGAGATCTACCTCACCCAAGAAAGAATGGCTATGGTAAGATATCAACTAATAACAAATGCTAGAGAGGCTGCCTGGATAAAAGAAATCCTGCTCCACCGCTGGTGGGAATGTAGAATGGTGAAACCATTATGGAGATCAGTGTGGAAACTCCTCACAATACTAGGACTGGAAATCCCATTCAATTCAGCTATGTTCCTTCTAGGTATTTTCCCAGAAGAACTGAAAACATCATACCACAAGGATATATGTGCACCCATGTTTATAACAGTGCAATTTGCCCTAGCCAAATCTTGGAATCAACCAGAGTGCCCATCACACAAAGAATGGCTGAAAAAAAGTGGTATTTTTATATCACGGAGTATTACTCAACTAAAAAGACAAACTCAAAGCTTTCATAGGTAAGTGGATGAAATTATCTGCTATATTCATAAGTGAAATAAACCTGACCCACATGTGCAAATTTTATATTGTCTCCCTAGTATATGAACACAAAAGAAAAAATCAAACTTCAAATGTTTAACAGACATAGTACATTAGAAATGGAGCTTAAGCATTAAACAATGAAGAGGAAAAGAGAAAAGAAAAAAGATAGAGGAAAACCTGCAAGTATAAATCCAGGATGGCTGAGGTGATTGTACTAAAAATCTCCATCAGTTTTTTGAAAATAGCATTAATTGTAGAATTTTCACCTTGACTAACTCTGTATGCTGGTATCTGCAATCTAAGCAAATACATAGAGGACAGCAATGTGTAATACAAAAGCTATGCTTGAATACCTGTCATTTTGGTCTTCAAATGTGTACTATTTCAAATATCATATTTATTATACTCAATTTAAAACAACTTTTTTCAAAAAAGATAAGAAAAAAAATAAATAAAATTTAAGAGTTCTTGAAAGAAAGCAGTTATAGCCAACAGAAATTCCAATCTTATATAATAATGTGTTGATCTGAGTAACAGCTTTGACAATAAAAGTAGACGACATATCAACCAGTGTTAGCCAGCTATTATTGGTTTGAAAATCGGCAACATATATATTGTTATATGTTGCCCTGTTTCTGTCATTGTTTCTGATTTTTGTTCTTCCTTTTGCTTTTATGTTTCAAAATAAAATAAAATTTAAAAAATAAAAATAAGCAAAAAAAGGCTAGCACTATATCTCAGAGCAAAGGCCATGGATTCAACCTCTAATATACCAATAAATAAATAACTGTATATAGCCTTTTATTTATCAATTATACCTTAATAAAGCAATTCCTAATAACTCTTAAACAAAAAACTGAAAAACTCTGGACAAATGCATATATTTTCTTTTCTACCATAATTTTTCCCAATTTCTACTATTTTGTCATCTGTTTTATATGTAAATTCTTTTTACAAAATAGTAATGTTTGTATTATAATGTTTCAATTTGTATTTTCTTTATTTATTGTATTACTAGTAATTTTTGTCAATGCACACAATTTTAAGCAAGTAATTTTAGATTTTGTAAGTGCCTTTTCTAAGGTAGCTTGTGGGCTAAGTGTTTTGTGTTACCATATTTCAAATGATAATTTTGAACATTTGCATTGTGTTTTTCATTTTTGTATTTACCTCTGTAGGATAGCTTATGACAGCAGTGGAGGAAATACACATTCTTGAATGGGTACTAAGTTACAGTTAGATAAGAATAATAAATCCTGTTATTCTGTTGTACAGTAAGTTTACTGTGGTTAAAAATATTAAATGTTTTAAATGTATGAAAATATTCAATATTTACAGAGTGGGTGAGATAGATCAGCAGACTAAAGCACCTGCTTAGGCAAGCTTAGGAAAGGGCAGGAACCATGGTTCCATCCCCAATACCATGTCATGCCAGCCCTGCCCTGAGGGTAGGCTTAGCAGGCTACAGAGTCCTGGCGTAGTGACATGCACACCTGTAATCCCAACCTTGGGGAGGCTGAAAGCAGAAGGATCACCAGGACGCTGAGCTGTGTATTGAGACCCTGCAACAACAAAGTACACAAAGTAAAAATAAAATAGTCAATATTTTAAAATAGCTAGAAGAGAGGACTTCAAAATTTCATTGTAAAGAAATGATGAACATGAGGCCAGGGAGATCACTCCGTGGAATAAGCACTGCCCTGGCAAGTGCAATGGCCTGAGTTCAATCCCTGGTTCCACCAAAAACAAACAAAAAAAGAAGAAGAAGAAGAAAAGAAAGGATGAACATGAGATGATAAGTACTCTGCTATCATTACTTCTTAACATGTACATGTATTGAAGCATCATCTACTCTGCCATGGTGACTCAGGTGGATAATCCTAGCACGTGTGCAACAGACGTGGGAGGACTACCTGAGTAGAAGAGTTTGACATCAGCCTAGGAAAGAAAATACATAAAGGCAGCATCTCTCTCTCTCAAAAACAAGCAAACAATGGGCTGGAGAGATGGCTCAGTGGTCTAAAGCACCTACTTAGAACAAGCTTAGCAAAGCACAGGGACCGCGGTTCAATCCCCCAGCACCACATGCCAGCCAGCCCCGCCCCCTGGTGGGCTGAGCTGGCCACACACACACACCTCTCTCTCTCTCTCTCTCTCTCTCTCTCTCTCTCTCTAAAATAAATAAAATAAAAAAGTATATAATTCTTTATAAAAAAAAACAAGCAAACAAACAAACTACCAGATGTGGTGGCAAACACCTGTAATCTCAGCACTGGGAAGAATGAGCAATTTGAGTGGCAGCCTGGGTTACATGTTAAGTCAAGGCCAGTGTGAACTACATAAGGAAACCCTGTCTCAATAAGCAGCAGCGCAATTATTATGTGTCATTTAAAAAAAAATTGAAAAACAGTCACCAAAATAGTTTTCCAGAGGATAATGCTGTATAATTCGAAGACTCAAATGTGAAACATGAAGGGACCAGGGAGATGGCTCAGTAGAATAAGCATTTCCTGGCAAGCACAAGGGTCTGAGTTCAATCCCTGGTTCTACAAAAAAAAAAAAAAAAAAAAAAAAAAAAAAAAAAAAAAAAGGAAGGAAGGAAGAAAGAAAGAAAGAAAGGAAGAAAGAAAAGAAACATGAAATAGCTATAACAATGCACATATAATATGAAATCAAAGTTGATTTAAAGAGAGTCATACATAAATCAGTAAAACAGTTATGTTTATAATAAACATTTAATTTAAAGACTCATCTGAGAAGAAAATTGCATATTATACTTCAAAGTATCAGGAAAGTAGAAAATATATTTGAAAGCATTTCTAAGAGTGAGGCACAAAGTAAAAGAAATTGTCAAATAAGAGCAACTCAGTGATGTTGAGGATAAAGTCAGAAGACCTACAAATTGTTACTTAGCAGGTGAAGGTGTTACTATTATTCAGGTATGCACTATTTATAGAATCAATACAACTCTTATCAAAATTCCTATCTCATTGTTGAAAATAATATAAAAAAGCTTGTATGGTGCTACAAGTATCCTGAATTTCCAAAATGACATAGAGAAAAAAGAAAAGAATAAGTTAAGATATCACACAACTGGCTTCAAGCTGCAGAGTGACTATAGTCAAGGAAGCATGATACTGACATAAAATAAACATGATATTCAGTGGAACAGCATAGAAAAAGTAGAAATCAACACTCAGGTTTATAGGTAGCTAAATTTTTAATGATCAAACCAAGAGTCCATAATGAAGGTAGGAAAATCTATTCAATAAATACTACACTGAAGTATAATTCTCTTATACAGAGGAATAAAGTAGATAATTATTGTTTAGCATATTAAGAAATCAGATCAATGTCTATTAAATATTTAAATATAATCCAGAAACTGTAAAAAGTACTGTAGGAGTACATACAGGTACAGCTACGTGACACTGACACAGGGAATGATTTTTTGGCTAAGAAAAATACAGGTAGCAACAATAAAAAAAAATAGAACTCCTTAAAAAGTCTACATAGCAAAAATTTAAAAAGAAAAAAATATTTGGAATCCATCTATATAATAAGGGGTTAAAAATGTATAAGTCACATAAGAAACATACAATGCAATGCAAGAAAACTATAAAATATCAATTCTTGACGGAAAATACCTGTTCCATATTATGTCTAAGATGTGTGATATTCAGACAGATAGTGAGGTTAAACTCAATTGCCTATGTTATAGGGTAATAATATCATTAAGCTTCTCTTCTGGAGGGTTAACAACCTAAGTTTGCAGACCAAAAATTAGAGAAAAAATAAGGGCCACAATATTTTAGCCCTAGCCTTTCAAGGTCAATGAGGACTCAAGACAGAAGAGACCTTGTACTATAACAACTTGTAACTCACTGGTGTCCCAAATTTTCTGATCAAGGACATTATGGGGCCACAGAAGAAAGTGATTAATGATGTATAATGTGCCTAAGGAGAATCACCTAGAGAGAAAATATTCTCTCAAGCTTTCACAGAGAGCAAATCGGTCAAGCAATGGCTGTGACTCTGACAAAAGATCTACAAATTGCAGTACAGAGTTTCAGGATAAATCCTGAGGGCATTTGACTGACCTTGTCACATACAAAAGTTCCATTTCTTGTTATATAGGTCTTGTTTTATCTTGGTCTTAACCATCCAGCAGAAAAATATAAAAATGAGGTATAAAAAGTAAAGCCATATTAATACGCTAACCTGTAAAAGTCTCAAGTCAACAATTCCTAACATTGCCAGTCCTACGGATAACCCACTAGTATTATGCACTACTGGATTATATTGGAATATTTTGCTGAATTCACATACCTACAATATTTAAATGGCATAGAATGCCCATCTATGACAAAACTAAACAAAAAAGGGGGATATAAATAAAGGACCATTTTATATCTGCATATACAAAATAGTTAGGATAGATGTACAGATTCTTTTCTTAATTCAATGAGAAGAAAGATTTGTACTAATAGTGTTTGGACAGGATATCCTGTCTACTGCTTATACAATAAATAACTACTATGAAGAAAACTATACTGTACATTATGCTGACCTATGGAAAGAAGC
>NW_004524675.1:7013027-7015109 GCF_000260255.1 Octodon degus | reverse complement strand
AAATGTTAAAAGAAACATTATATTATATACCATGAGAAAATATTTTAAAAGAAACATCTGAAGTACAAGAAGCAATCTCTTCAGAAACTGGTTACATATATGCAAATTTTACCATTAAATTTTCAAAATATTTATCATATTAAAAAGCCAAGAGAACAATGTCACACTGAGTGTGGTAGTAAAAAAAGCATATAAACCTGCTAAAGTCTTATATCTCAATGAATATGGTGAAGATTTGGTTAATCAAATTGTTAAGGATGTATTAACAAATTTCTAGGCATAATGTCTAAAATTGTGTTTATAAGAACAAAATAAAGAGAAAGGAAACATCAGAGGGCTTTTTATAACTTTGCCTGGTTTGTTTTGTTTTGTCTTACTTATTGAAAGTAGACAAAAATATTCACTTTGATTTTCAGAAAATCTTTCACGTTAAGTGCCAAGTTGCATTTATAAAGATATTCCAGGAAGTCAGGTTGAGTAGGCAGAGTGGTGACTTCAGCACTGTGGAAGGCTGAAGATGAGGATCACAAGTTGGAGCCCACCCTGAGCCATTGCAATAAGCTAGTGACACCCTGTCTCAACACACAAAATAAAAAGACCTGAGGGTGCAGCTCTGTGTGAAGGCCCTAAGTACTACTCCTGACACAATAAATACATGTATTGAGTGAGATTGGTGTGGGGAGGCAAAATAAAAGTTAAGGTCATCTATGACAGAGGATGATGGCCAATGAAGAGGGTGTCATCCAGCGTGTACTTGCTGGTGGATACCATGCCAAAGCTCATTATGCTCTTGGGAAATTCTGTGAGCCAGGGAAACTTGCACCTCTGAGCTAATGCCTTCATGAACATCTTCTAGAGGAGGCAGCAGTAAGATGTGGTTCCCACTGTCACTCCTCATCTTTCTTTCTCCATCTATTAGAAGCAAATAGGATGAATGTCTACCTTCTTGTCTGGATTAGAAATGTGTGTTTAATTGTATGTCATTTAATGTTTCCTTTAATATGTGTTTGTGGATGGCAAACAACTTTTAAATTTTTTTGTTACAAAAAGTGTTTGTTAGAAATATTATTATTATTTAAATATACATTTTTTCTGCTGTTTTAATTGACAAAACACATGAAAGTACAAAAACACTTTGGCTCGGAATTTGTCTTTCGAAAATGATTTTAGAATAAATTTGGGCATAATAGGCACTTTAATGTCTGCCACAAATAAGAAAAAACCCAAGTGTTTGACAGACTCTTGATTTTTGCAAGAAACTTGGGGCTATTAGCAGTGCTACTAATCTGCAAAGCATTAAGCAACATGTCTTTGTAACTGAATAACAAACTACTAGTATGAATAATGTAAAAGTTGGAAAACAAAAAGTAAGGTAACGCACCGTGATTTTCAGATACTTGCTCATTTTCAGAGGTTATTTTTAATTTTCCAATTCCTGAGAAAACAGTAGCCTGAACATGAGCATGGAATGGAGAAACATAAAAATACCCAGGCCTGGAGAAACCCTGTTCTGTGCAGGTGAGCAGGGTAGCAGGCTGTATAAACTCAAACAAAGCCCACTAACTAGACCACCAACATACATTTGGTCCTATCAAAAACCTCATTTGATAGGACAAACATTCCTGTTTTATGAATTGAATTTAAACACTCAGTATAATGTGGTGAAGACAAGCTATATGGAGAATCGTGCCATGCTGAGATTTAATTTAGGCCACACCTATTTGGAGCAACAAATATATTGATTTTAAAAATGATGTAAATAAAATTCGCTTCTTGTGAAATGCTGGGACATATTTTACCCGATTTCATTATAAGACTTCCCCTCAAATGTCTAAAAACATTTCCGTAATTGCTATTTTCATTTCCTTCCAACGCAGAAGACACTGGTGAGCTAGGAGGGGAAGGTCAGATGACTTAAAATCATGCAGTTCACTAGCTAACAGTCTTATTTTTTCTTTAGTTTCATTTATTATGAACAAATATAGATGCATTTCCAAAAAGCTTACTGTATATCAAATATACACATAACATAACATATATGTAATGCTATGCATATTACATATATATGTATAATACTCTGCA
>NW_004524675.1:7003348-7012927 GCF_000260255.1 Octodon degus | reverse complement strand
ACTATATCTACTTTATAACCCATAAACTATCACCTTAGCAGGGTCTTTTCTGGTTAGGAAAATTGATGTGGGTAAATAGACTAATAAGACTTAGCAAATAACCTATTTAAGCATTTAACATATCAATTTCCCTAACTTGTGATGTTCATTATTTAGTTTTCCCTATGTTCTAGCCGCAGTGCTCTAATCCTGAGCCATGTACCTCTGTATTGGCCCTCAGAACAGTGGAAAGATAATCACAGTGGGTTGACATTGGACAAGGCCACATGCCTGCTTTGGCCAGTGGAATTTTTGCATGAATGATCATGTGTCAGCTCCAGAATAGGGCCTAAAGAAACAATGGATTATTTTGCTTATTTTTTTTAATGTATTTAGCACGGAGTCTACAGGGTCTCACTACACCAATCAGACTCACAGTGATCCTCCTGCTTTTCAGTGTGCCCGCCACCATGCCCAGTCTCACTGGCTGTTTCAGCATGCTCCGGGGGTGAGGCTAACACGCAAGGCCTCGGATTGAAACCCTGGCTCCTGCATCTACCTAAGCAGGTACTGTAACCCACTGAGCTAACTTGCCAGCCTTTTTCTCAGAAAACAAATTAATCCCAGAATAGTGAGAGGCACACAGAGGAACCATGATGTAAAGCAGTAGCCAAGACCCAAGCCTACCAAACTAAGGATAATGAGACCAGCTGTAATTAATGACTCACAAACATGGAAGTAAAGAATTATTTGCTAAGTTTTCAGTTGGGAATAATTTGTTACATACAATTATTGTGATAGCACCTAACTAATAGGCATATCAAAGTGCTGTCAATATTTAATATCTACATCTATATATAATCTATATCTATATCTATATCTATCTATATATATATTTATGTATGGCTATATGCACAATAAAACCACAATGAGACAACATTACAAAGCTTAGAGTGACTGAAATAAGGAGAAAAAAGTAAAGAAAGAAAACACCAGGCCATAGTGAAGATGTAAAATAACCAGAACTCTAATTAACTGGCAACCAAGATATAAAATTATATTGCTAATTTGGAGAAACATGTTTACATATTTTATAAGATATACATGCATTTACTATAAATCACACCATTCCCACCCCTAAGTCTATGACTAAACATAAAAAAGTTCATGTACAAGTATAAAGAACACATGATTGTTTATAGTCATTTTATTTATAATAATTCCAAACTATAAACAGTGGAAATGTCTTTAATTGATGAATGAATTAAACATCTCAGTAGATCTTTATTATGGCAAAATCATTTGACAATAAACAGGAATAAACTAAATATTCATAAAATCAGATAATTTCAAATGTGTTATGGAAAGGGAGAGGAGGTCCCCCTCAAAAGTCTACATCCTATTCATTGATCTAAGTATTTGCTCAGCTCAGTGCAAAATGAAAATGTGGGGTTTATTGTTGAAAAAATTAAGCCTTTTAATGAAGTGACAGCATAGCAGTAAACCACTCCTGGACACTTCCATTGACTGTGTTTTGGCTGACTGCGTATCTTGTAACGTTATGAAGATGCACTGATTGTAGTTCTGTCACTATGATATTATCATGATATTATTGAAAGGTGAGTGAGATCTGTGGTTCTCCAGAACAGAAGTCAAAATGAGTTCACTATGAGAAGGAATATGATAGGGTGATTACAATATCTTGTCCAGCTTTCATGACAGATCCACAGTTACATACGTAGATAAAAATTTGTGACACTGACCACTAAACAGGCAACATTCTCCCTGTGTAAATTATATTGATGACTTCTAAAATAATTGGTAAAAATAATTTATCAGTATTTTATTGGAGATCCAGGCCAGCCCAGGCCCTGTGAGCGTGTGGGAGACATTCCAGCTTCCCTATGCCCGCACGACCCCTCCAGACCAGATTTCAGGCACCTGTGTAAGTGAGACTCTCTACTGCACTCTGGGGACACCTGCAGCCCTCCGGAGCCCCCAGCCCCAAGCCCACTGAGTGAGTGAGAACTTCTGCGATGCTCTTGAGACTCCCAGATCCAGCCCAAGCCCAGGCCTGGCTAGTGTGTGGGAGAGCTTCTGCGATCCCCTGTCCCACCTGGGCCAGGGGCACAACAGAGGGGCACCACAGGTTCACTGCTGTGCCAGAAGGGCACAACAGGTTCACTTCCAAGGGCTTCAGCAGGAAGGAGCTTAACACAACAGCTAGACCCAGGCCAGGTATAACTGGATAAACTCAAACTTAATAGATCTGAACCCAAATTTCAGTAGGTGCTAAGGTTATAACCACACCAAAGCTCTATAACAAAGGGCAGAGGTCAGTGCTATATGAAATGACAAAGACAAAGATCAAAATGCAAGCTCAGGCCTCGAGTTCACCCAGAACAAGTGCAGACGACAGTAGCTCAGATGAAATGAATGAACTAACAGCATTGGAAGTAAAGAAACAACAGCAGAAAGGTATACAGGAACTCAGAGCAGAATTAATTCCTGAAATGAAAAAGAAATCTCTGAATTCATAACACCTGAACTAAAGAATCTAATACAGAAACATATGGGAGAAACCTAATGCCCACCCAGAACAAGTACAAAGGATATTAGCTCAGCTGAAATAAATTAACAGTGTTGCAAGTAAAGAAACATCAACAGAAAGGTATAGAGGAACTCAGAGCAGCATTAATTCCTGAAATAAAAAAAGAAATCTCAGAATTTATACCATCTGCAGTAAAGAATCAAATACAGAAACATATGGAGGAGACACAATCCGAAAAAAAAACCTCTGCAGTAAAAGAATTAATAACTGCCTCTGAAGAAGACATAGACAAAAAATAGAGGAGATTAGAAATATGATAGATTGCTTGAATAAGCAATACAGGAAAGAAATAGATCATATGAAGCAGAGTCAAAGAGATATAAATGAATTGAAAATCTCAATCACAAGCTTGCAAAACCATTTGAGTAAAAGTGAAGACAGAGTTTCAGATCTTAAAGATGCAGGTACAGCTCATGAAAAGGTGACACAGGATATCTTAAAAACAACTAGGATTCAGAAAAAAATCCAACACCTGCAAGACAATGCAAAGATGAACAATGTGAGACTAATAGGAATCAATGAGAAAGATGGAGTCAATACAAATGTTATAAAAGGAATAGGGGCAGAAGTAATAGCAGAAAACTTCTGAAATATGAGGAAACAATCTGACATTCATGTAAGCAAAGCATACAGAACACTAAGTAACCTCAAACGAATTAAAAACACAGAGACATATAACAGTCAAGATCTCAGAAATTCAGCACAAGAATAAGATACTGAAAGCTGCTAGAGAAAAGAAGCAGACCACATTCAAAGGAAAACCCATCAGAATTATGGCTGACTTCTCTTCACAAACCATGAAGGCAAGAAGAGCATGGAGCATAGTACTTCAAGTCTTCTATAAAAAACAAATTCCAGCTCAGAATACTATACCCTGCTAAACTCACTTTCAAGTTTGATGGAAAAGTGAAATACTTCCACAACAAAGAACAACTAAAGAATTTCATGAGGACAAAGCCAACCCTACACAGACTACTGAAAGATGTTCTAGAGAGGGACAAAAATGACCAGAAATCCATGAAAGAGAACAGAAGTAACCCACTAACTAGGGCAACAATTAAACATAGGACAAAAAGGAGTGAATAACAGCAGGTAAATAACACATCAATCATAAGTCAACAAATCTAAATTATAACCATCAGCACAAATGGACTCAATTCACCAACTAAGAGAAATAGAGTGGCATAGTGGATTAAGAAGCAAAATCCAACAATATGCTGTATATAAGAAACACACTTAACTCAAAAAGACATTCATAGGCTTAAAGTCAAAGGATGGAAAACAGTACTACATGCCCTAGGACCTCAGAAAAAAGCAAAGGTAGCAATCCTGTATTCAGACAGTCCCAATTTCAAACCAAGAATGATCAAACAAAAAAAAAGAAGGCCACTATATACTGGTTAGGGGTGAAATTAAAGAGGAAGAGGTAACAGTCATAAATCTCTATGTACCAAACACAGGAACATCCAACTATATAAGACAAATCTTCATGGACATGAAAAATCTAATATCCAATACCACAATTTTAACAGGAGACCTTAGCATACCCTTATCTCAAAAAGATAGGTCAACCAGACAAAAAATTAGCAGAGAAGTAGCAGAACTGAATAAGAGCTTTGAAGAAATGGATTTGGTGGACATATGCAGACTGTTCCACCCAATGACAGCTGAATACACATTTTTTTCTGGTGCACATAGGTCATTTTCTAAAATAGACCACATACTGGTCCATAAGTCTTGCTTAAGTATATGCAAGAAAACAGAAATTATCCCATGCATATTATCTGACCACAGTGCAATGAAACTGGAAATAAATGACAAAAGAAAACACAAAAAAAACCCTAAATACATGGAAATTAAACAACACTCTACTCAGCAATCAATGGCCTACAGTTTAAATTAAACGAGAAATTCAACAATATCTACAATTGAATGAAAATTCAACCACAACTTATCAGAATTTATAGGATGAGATGGAAGCAGTTCTCCGGGGCAAATTCATAGCTATGAACTCACATATTAGGAAAACAGAACTGGAACAAATAAAAACCCTAATGCTACATCTCCAAAAACTATAAAAGGAAGAGCAAACCAAAATAGAGGCCAAAGATAGGAAGAAATTATAAAGATTAAAGCAGAAATTAATTCAATTGAGCTGAAGAAAACAGTTCAAAGAATTAATGAATCAAAATGCTGGTTCTTTGAAAGACTAAATAAAATCAATAAGACCCTAGCTAAGCTCATCAAAAAGAGGAAAGAAAAAATTCCAATACAAGCAATAAGGAATGAAAAGGGTGTAATGTCTACAGACTCAGTGTAAATATAGAAGATTATCAAGAGCTACATTTAGAATCTTTACGCTCAAAGAACATAAAACACAGATGAAATGGACAGATTTCTAGAAAGGTACAAATTACTAAAGCTGAATCAAGAAGATATAACAACTCTCAATAACCCTATAACAGCCAAGCAAATATGAAATGCAATAAAAAGCCTGCCAACAAAGAAAAGCCCAGGTCCTAATGGATTCACAGCTGAATTCTACAAGAAATTTATAGAAGATATAATCCCTACACTCCCTAAACTCTTTAATGAAATTGAGAAGGAAGCAGTTCTCCAAAAATCATTCCTAGAGGCAAGTATTATACTGATTCCAAAACCAGGGACAGAAGCAACTAAAAAAGAGAATTACAGGCCAATCTCCCTCATGAACATAAATGCAAAAATCCTCAATGAAATCCTAACAAATAGAATACAGCAAATCATCAAGAAGATCATACACCATGACCAGGTAGGATTCATCCCACGGAGGCAAGGATGGCTCAATAATCAAACATCTATAAATGTAATACACTATATTAATAGAGTGAAATCTAAAAACCACATGATCATCTCAATTGATATGGAAAAGGCTTTTGACAAAGTCCAACACTCATTCATGTTCAAAGTCCTACAGAAAATTGGAATAGATGGCCTCTACTTCAATTTGATAAAAGCCATCTATGACAACCCAATGGCTAATATAATTCTAAGTTGGGAAAAACTGAAGTCTTTTACTCTCAGGTCTGGTACAAGACAAGAATGTACTCTATCATCCCTACTGTTTAATATAGTTCTGAAAACATTAGCTAGAGCCATTAGACAACAGGGAGAAATAAAAAGAATAAGAATAAAGAAGAATTTAAATTATCATTATTTGCAGATGACATGATACTTTATTTGGAAGTTCAAAAAAACTCCACAAAGAAGCTACTAGAATTAATATACAAATTCAGTAGCATAGCAGGATACAAAGTCAATACTCAAAAGTCAATAGCATTCCTCTACACAGATAAGAAACACACTGAGAGGAAAATTAGAGAAACAATGCCTTTTACAACAGCACTGTGGAAAATGAAATACCTTGGAATTCACTTAACCAAAGAAGTCAAAAAGCTTTTCACAGAAAATTACAGTAGTCTGAAAAAAAGAGATCATAGAGGATTTCACAAAAGGGAAAGATATTCCCAGTTCCTGCATAGGAAGAACCAACATCGTGAAGATGGCCATATTACCAAAAATGCTGTACAAATTTAATGTAATCCCTATCAAACTGCCACCAACATATCTCCCAAACCTAGAGAAATTGTTCCTAAAATTTATTTGGAACCAGGAAAGACCTAGAAAAGCAAAGATAATCCTGGCCAACAAAGACAAGGCAGGAGACATTACAATTTCTGACTTGAAATTATGCTACAAAGCTACTGTGATAAAGTCAACATGGCATTGGCAATGAAATAGACCTGAGGATTAGTGGAATATATTAGAAGATGCAGAACCCTCTACAATCACACTCAGCCATGTGATCTTTGATAAAGGGGCCAAACACAGTTACTGGAAGAAAGATAGCCTCTTTAACAAATGGTGCTGGAAAAACTGACTCTCTACATACCAAAAATTGAAACTTGACCTAGGTCTATCATCATGCCCTAAGCTAAAGTCAAAATGGATTAAAGATCTAAACATTAAAACAGAAAGATTAAATCTTCTGGAAAAGAAAGTAGGAGGAACTCTTGAAGACATAGGGGTATGCAAAGAGTTCATGAACAAAAACCAAATCACATGGGTAATACCTGAGAGAATTAACAACTGTGACCAACTCTTATTGAGAAGTTTTTGCACATCAAAAGAAATTACCAACAAAGTGAAAAGACAACCCACAATTTTGAAAATATCTTAAATAATAAGCACTCAGACAAAGGTCAGCTCTCTAAAATTTATAAAGAAGTAAAATACATTAGGGCCCTTATATTTAAAGACCCAATTAAGAAATGGGTATCTGAGATGAACACATGCTTCTCAGAGGATGAAATTAAAGAAGCCAATAAGTATATGAAAAAATGCTCCACATTACTAGCCATCCATGAAATGCAAATTAAAACAACACTGAGATAACATCTCACCCCAGAAAGACTGTCTATCATAAAGAAATCAACCAATAACAAATGTTGGAGAGGCTTTGGGGAGAAGGGAACCTGCTCCACTGTTGGGAATGTAGACTGGTGCCACCATTATGGAAATCAGTGTAGACACTCCTTAAGAAACTAGGACAGGAAATCCCATTCAAGCCCACTATCCTCCTAGGGGAAATTTTCCAAGAGGAACTGAAAACTTCATATCATAGTGATATATGTGTGCCTAAGTTTATAGCAGCACAATTTGTGATAGCCAAATCTTGGAAACAACCAAGATGCCCATCACATGAGGAATGGTTGAAAAAGATGTGGTGTTTTTATACAGTGGAGTATTACTCAGCTATAAAGAATGATAAACTTGAAGCATTTATATTTAAGTGGATGCCACTTGAAGATATACTCATAAGTGAAATAAACCAGGCCCATATGTGTAAATATCATATAGTCTTCCTAGTATAAGAGCTCAAAAGAAGAAATACAAATATAAAGGTATAACACAACTAAAAGGAAAGCGAGAATTTGAAGACTGGATAATGAGGAGAGGGTAAGGAGAAAAGGTGGGAAACAGGACAGGGACAAAGCCATACACTTGCATGAACAAGATGGGCAGGGCAATGATCCTGAGAAACATCAGCAGGTTTTTGAAACTAGTAGTTAATTGGTAGAATTCTCAACCTGACTAACTATATATGCTGATTCCTGTGAACCAAGCAACTGCACTGAATATATCAATGAGTAATAGAAGGGTCATGCTTGGAATGCCTGTTATTCTAGTCTTCTAAATACATACTTCTTGTCATGACATACCAATTATTACCACACTTTCTCAGAAGTAAATTTTTTAAATGAGTATTAAATGGAAAGAAAGACACAATAAAAAGGGGAAAAATATCACAGGACTGTCCTGCTACAATTCTGTATATGGTTAGAATTCTAAATTTCTGTGTAAAAATATACGTTTATTCCTATTTTAAATTTTTTTCTTCATATTCTGTAATTAAAGTTCAACACATCAATACTTAATGGAAAGTAACTGTTCCACGTTATGCCTAAGATGTTTGATATTTAGACAGATAAGGTAAACCAAACTGGATATGTTGCAGGGTAATAATAAGCTTCTCTTCTGAAGGGTTAACAACCTAAGTTTGCAGATCAAAAATTGGAGAAAAGGATGGGCTGCAAAGTCAGTCAACAATTTCGCTCTACCCTCTCAAGGTCAATGAAGACTAAGGACATAGGATAACATGTACTATAATATCATGTAACTCAGTTGTGTCCCAAATTTTCTGATCAAGGAGATTATGGTGCCACAGAAGAATGTGATTGATGATGTGTAGTTTGCCTCAGGAGAGTCACATGGAGAGAAAACTTTCCTTTAGGTTTTCACAGAGAACAAATTGGTCAAGCAATGGCTGTAACTCATCTACATGACTGAGAGTGACAAGGGATCTACAAATTGCAGTACAGGGTTACAGGATAAATCCTGAGGGGACTTGACTGACTTTATCAAACACAAAAGTTACATTTCTTGTTATATAGGTCTTTCTTTATCTTGGTCATAAGCATCCAGCAGAAAAGTATAAAGAGGTGGTATATAAAGTAAAGCCATATTAATATGCTGAGCTGTGAAAGGATCAAGTCAGCAACTGCTGTGGATAACCCACTACTATTGTGGACTGCTGGACTGTGTTGGATTGTTTTGCTGAATACAAGTACCTGCAATATTTAGATGCCAATAGAATACCCATCTCTGACAGGATTAAATAAAAAAGGGGATACAAAGGAAGGACTATTTTGTATTTGTATATAAAGAATAGTTAGGATAGATATATAGCTACTTTCACTTAATTCAATGAAAAGAAAAATTGGTAGTAATAGCATTTGGACAGGATATCCTGGCTGCTTCTTGTACTATGGATAACCACTAAGAAGATAACAATGTACAATGTGTTAATTATTGAAACTATCCTATTGATCAGCTTTGAAACCGTCTCATTGATATTTGTTTCTCAATAATATAAAATAAAAGAAAGAAGTATTTTATTGAAGAATGATTGTTGATAATTACTTAGAAGTGTGGAGCATCATACAATTAAGAGAAACCGTATATAATAAGGAGGTGAAGATAATAACTTGAATTACAATATCATCTCCACTTCTTTTTAGCAGACTATGTCAATTAATCTGTGAGTCACAATTTCATCATCTTTAAGATAGGATACCATTTGGAAGTCAACATTATATTGTTTCTGTAAGGATTATATGAGATTAAAAAAGTGAAATGTTAAATTTTGATTCAGGGAAGATCATCAAATCATGAATTCACCTTGGCAAAGTTTGATAGAAACATAATTTAATATAAAACTTAAGGATCGGGAAGATGGCTTAGTAGAATAAGTGCTTCCCTGGCAAGCCCATGGGCTTGAGTTCAATCCTTGGTTTCGAAAAAAAAAAAAAAAATATATATAAAAAAAGCCCATTTAATTAATAAAGAGGCTAAACTTCTCTACTTCTAAAATTGGAAGTAGAATAAGA
>NW_004524675.1:6969549-7003188 GCF_000260255.1 Octodon degus | reverse complement strand
AGTGTCTACAGGGTGTTCAGGGTCTCACTACTAGATCAGAGTCATAGTGATCTGCCTGTTTATAGCCTGCCAAGAGCTGGGATTAGAGGCAAGCACCCCCCAAGCCCAGTCTCAATTGCTGTCTCAGTGTGCCCCAGGGGCTGGGCTAGCTTACTTTTAATTTTCATATCTGTCTTCGACATTCTTGTAATTTCCAAAAACTATAAGCAGTGTGGGTAATTATGATTGATTATAAATATACACAATTATTAACCATTTATAATTGCAGTTAATGTGATTCTATTTAAATTATGGTGTATTAGTAACATGTTCAGTACATAGTCATTGCTTGCAGAGAATTCATACAGGTGCATAACACAGCTTAGTTCTTTTTTGAATTCTTCCTCTCCCATCCCTCCCTGCTCTATCCAATTCTCATTCCCTTTACTATGTGGAAAAGCTCAATTTCCTTTTTTTTTTATGAGCAGAATACATTTATTGAGAGAAAGAAAGCTCCTGTCCAAGAGAGGGACAGGAGGGGGCCCCGAGCGGGTAGTTCCCCTTAATTTCCATATTTTAAAATTCTTCTTTTACTCAGCATTTTCCCTGCCATCCATCCCCTACTCCATCTCCTGTTCCCCTTCCTATTTGAAAAGATCTCCTCACTTCCTACTATCTATCATTTATTTTGCTCTCTAATTGTATTTTGGGTTATTCATAAAAGGGAGATCATGCAATACTTAAATTTGTCCTCCCTCTCAGCGGTTTCACCAGTATTTGTTATCATCTGATTTATTGAATAAATCCTTTTTTTCTGGAGTAAGCTAATAAAGTGATTTTAAATGACATATTCTAATGGCCAGCAATATTGAACACTTTTCACATATTTATTGATCATGGGTACTTCTGAGAAGTGTCAATTCATTTTGATTGTTCATTTTCTGACTGGGTCTCTTTCCTTTGATGGTCTAACTTTTTGAGTTCTTTACATATTCTAGATGATAATCATATGTCTGATGGGAAGCTGGCAAAGCATGTTTCTAATTTTGTAGGTTAACTCTTTACTGTTTTGACTATTTCCTCTAATATGCAGGAACTTTCAAGCTTGATATATTCATATTTGTGATTCACCATTCACAATTATATTAAATTCACCATTTTATTGGCTTTTAGTTCAAGCTATATCATAGCTAGACACATCATTAGAAACCATAATATCAAGATTAAACCATAGGACTGGCCTGATAGCTCAGTGGACTAAAGCACCCAATTAGGCGGAGTGCAGTGGCCAGGTTCCATACAGAGCAGATGGTGCCCATCCTGCCCCCAGGGTGCACTGAGATGACGAATGAGACTGGCTGTGGTCATGTGCACCTGTAATCCCAGAGCTCTGGGAGGCTGAAAACAGAAGAATCACTACACGTCTGATCTATGGTGTAAAACATTGTAGACCCTATCCTAAACGCAGAAAAAATAAAAAAAGATTAAACCATAAACTGATTTAAAGGTTCTCTTTTATGACAGTTCTTTGGTATAGTAAACCACAAAATGAATATATGGCATTGAAACATTTTGGTCTATGTCAGCACATTATAGAGTAACATAGATGGTTTTCCTCTAGTTTTTAGGAATAACTGTAATGTACTGGTAAAATCAGAGAAATGCACCATGAACACATTTCAATATTGTTACATTTTGTTTCTGTTTGCTGCTATAGTTGTTGGTGGTGTTGTTGCTAATTTTGCATTCATAAACATCTATAGAATTAATTTTTTATTACTATAGTTTTCAATATTTTAATATCCACAAATATGGGACCATAAAATCCCATACTAGTGCAACATTATCTTGCACTTGGTATTGGTTTCAAAAGACGTGCATAGGCTGCAAGATTCAAATCTGCTTGTCTGTGTAATCAATCATACTTTTTAGAGTATTGATCCATGATTCAGTTCAACTAATGAACAGGCTAGACAGAAACAACAAATTTTTAGATTTCGCTGCAGAATAACAAATACCACTTCAAATTATTTGAGAATATAATGAACTATAATCAATTACAGTTATTCATTTCTGGACATCTAGATCTATTGTACAGTCCAACATAAGTGTAATTGTCTTATTATAATACAAGAAGAGGTTCATAGAGATAAGACTAATGCATCTTCCTGACATAATTACAGTTCACTATTCAGAAGCCAGAGTGAAGTAAATTCTGCATTTAATACGCACAAACTTTAACTCTGAAATGACAAGAGGAACAAAGGTCTGATGATCATGAATCATTCTATTTGACCTTTTTCATGTGGGACTTCAGAATCTAAGAGAAGTAAAACTCACCATGTGCACAGCAGGGTCTCTGTCTGTTCTATATCTTTTAAGTATCACTGACAGTGTAGCTGAAAATGCTGACAGCCAGTATTCTTCAATGTGTTCTTTGCCCAGGTAATAGCTCCTGTTCCAGTTCCAGTTGCTTCTGTGTCTTAGAAACAACTGGTCACTGTAATTCACAGCTGGTCACTGTGATGCATGTTCCATAAACCAGTCCCCAATTGATAGGCTATTGTGCCTCTGTATTTCCTTCCTGCTTATCTCATATAAGCTATAGAGCACCAGATATCAGGTCTGATATTCTGGATAATCCTGATCAGTGCCAGTCAAAGTAAATAAATTTGAATAATTTAAATAAACATCCATCCAAATCCTGGATGCTGTTTCAATGTTTAGCAACGTCAATGTAATAATAATTAATATTTCATTTCTTTATTCTGAGTGATCAATCATCTTTAGAGGTGATGTCTTTGTCACATCTTGGCCCTCTCTTTTGATGTGATTAACTAAAAATACACAATCATTATTAACTTTCTTTAGTGTGGTTAATTTTTCTCTGCACTATTTAGAGATTTTAGATTTAGATAAATTTTAATGAGAACTGAGTATTTGTCTTAGTTTCATTTCAATATCATTTTAAAGTATTAATATAATTTTAAAAAAATATTCAAACTTACCAAATAGTTTTAAATTTTTCAGTGTCATTATCATCTGCGGTGGCAATTAAAGGTTTTTAGGAAAACACCTGTTATGGCTTGTGTCTAGATGTCCCCCTAAAGCTTCATGTAGTCATAAGTGATGCTTTTTCAGAAGCAAATAAATTTAGAAAATGTGATTAATTCATGGAGCAATGGCAGGATTAAGTTTCATACACATTTTCCCTTTAATTTTCAGTATCAAGTATTTTGTTTCACAATGAAAGAAAGGTAACTAAGACAGAATTTTTAAAAATAAAAGTGTTATTGTGAGTATATATAACTATGTCACCCAGAAACTTTTGGGACTGGTTTATGGCAAGTGTTTGGAAAGGTTCAGAGATGTCAGCTGAGAGTCGCAATACCTTAGGCTGTACTAGGTGGGAATTCTTGTCAGAGTTGAGAAGACCAGAAATCTGATAGAAATGCTGCCTATACAGAGCAGGTTCAAGAGGATTATGCTGGGAAGAAATACTGCATTAGCTGTTGGGATACCGACAATGTGTGCTGTACACTGGCAGAAAGCTTTTCTGCATTTGCTGATGTCCAGAGACTTTGCCTGAAAGTAAAGCTAAAGGGTGTGGCCTAATGAATCTTGCAGAAGAAACTTCAATACAGTCTAATGTTGAGGCATTGACACAGCTAAAGTTGGAGGTGGTCAATCAGATTTATGTTGAGAAGAAAGAGCAAAGGGCCAAGTAGAATGAATCAAAATGCTGTGAGCTTGCCCAGAAAGGAAGCTCCATTACAGTTGCAGTCTATAAAGATGGAATAGAGGAAAAATTGGCTGCTGAACAGACTAGCGAGTAAAATCCAATTATTTCAGAAGAAGTCAACAGAAAAAAATAGCCTGAAAGCATCACAAGAACCAGTAGGACTCCATCCTTTACAGGCATGGAATTGCAATAGAGAAAGTCTTTGAGAAGAAAGCTCCAGAGCACCATGATCTATAATGTTAGTAGTTTAGAGAAGTTGTTTCTTGGGATTTTTTTTCATAGGTCATAGGAACTTGACCCCTACAGCCAAGAGAAAAGTAAGACTGCTTACTGCTCCAGCAGGCAGTAGACCCTAGCATCATCCATGTGGTGCTGGTTTCAAGTGCATCCAGGATGCAAGACTTGTGGGGTCAGAAAAGTTTTTAGTCAAATTTCAGAAGAAGGCCTGGGAAGACAGGCAGTGTGTTCCTAAGAAGGCAGTGGGTGAACCTAAAGGAGCAGTGAGGATCCTAGAAATTTGGTAAAGCTAGAAATGTGGGTCATCTGAAGAAAACTGAAAGCAGGGAGCAGAGTAGGGTCAAGAGAGAAACAATGGGAGCTACAAACACCAGAAGTGTTATGTACATGGAGCTACCTAAGATGCTATCAGGGTGAACCCACCCAAGTCCTTTGGAGTTCACATATTTCCACAGATGACCAGGAATACTGAACATGGAACTTTAGGAATTAATGTTGGTACTGCTGGAGTTCTGACTTGCATTGGTCCCATTCCTTTGTATCTCCCTATTTGTCCCTTTTGGAATGTATTACCTATCTGGCACTATTGAATATTGGCAGTGATTAACTTTCTTTTCATTTTTAAGGGGCTCACAGCTAAGGGTGTGCCTTTGGAGAGGACATTATGTCTTTTGCATAAAGGGATGTACATGGGTCCTCATTAATCCAGGGTTATAATATTATGTCTTATGTTTCAGTACCCCCCAAAGCCTTATGTAATCATAGGTAATGCTTATTCAGATGTGGCTGAAATAGAGTGTATGATTGACTCATGGTGCAATGATAGGATCAAGGTGCTACATTTAAGGTTCAGTACTACTAAATCATTCCACTAATTGGTTTGGCATCATTCTATACCAATAGACTAAATACAATATGACAACAGACAGAGGCTTACTTTGCTACCTTCTTCCTGCCATTGACTATTTTTCCTCTGAAATGCATGTCTTCAATGCCAGCTGCCTTCAGCCCAACCAATTATGGGCCAAAGCCACTACAAACTGTGAACCAAATACCTTTTCCTCCTTTAACTTTGGGTGTTGGGTATCTTGTCTTAGCAATGAGCAGGAAGTAATTATGACATCTTCCTCAATGAGAAATTCTATCAAGAAACTTATTTTTGACAAAGGTCATAGATTAAAATATTGCACTATGTGTTAAAGAAAAGTGTAATATGAAGAACAGGTAAATTACATTTAGGAGTTTTACAGCAAAGGATGTTCTGACTGACAGAAATACAAATGTCCCTATTGCAGCTCAAGACATGACCTTTATTATAGATAATCACCTTTTTTATTTTCAAGAAATAACTTTTCACATAAACAGGTATGTGTTTTCAATCTCTGTTTGACTATAATAAATCTAATACTAAATAAGTCTTAATATCAATCAGTGTGGAAAGCATAAGAGAATATGCCTGAATATGTCGGGATATGATTGATTTAGTAAAACTTGTATAGGTATTGCATTATTAAGAGTAATTTATGTTTTCTATAGTCAAAGCTGGGGAAATCACTATGATATGGTCTATCTTAACTCTCCCACTACCAAAATATATATTCTTAAATTTTAATCTGATTCAAAAACTTACCCATTTTCTTTTAATGTTTGCTAGTGAAATGTCTAAAGAACATTATGCAACAGATATTTCAATGCTTCTTCTAATTTAAGCAACTAATTTAATCTTTCTCTGTTTCAGTTAGTTAAATTGTAGAGAAAATATATAATGCCAACTCCATAGCACTATTGTCAGTATGGAGCTTGCAGACTGAAGATGCCTCTGACAGCAGCACACAATAAATGCCATTTATTTCCTTTATCTCTGTTTTTTTTCTGTTTGCTAGTTTTACTCATCTGTTCACAAGAAACTGTTGCATAAGCATTGTAAGTTCTTACAGAATACACTGTTCTCAGTTGGAGAAGGAAACAGGAGTTACTGACAACTATTTCTCGAACAATTCTCATTGTCTTCGCTACAAAAGTAGAAATAATGGATTGGCTCAATTCTCAGCTGAAAATACAGGAAAACTCTTTGGGAGTTCAGGCATCTACCCTGCATTTTTATACTCAGAAAGTGAAACAGTATCTGTTCCTCTTTCTCTGTCTTTCTAAGTATTTCTCTGTCTCTGTCTAAGTCTTTCTCTGTCTCTAAGACTTTTTCTGTCGCTGTCTCTCTGTGTCTCTATGTCTCAGTGTCTGCGTCTGTGTCTCTGTCTCTGTCCATGTGTCTCTCTTTAACTCTGTCTCTATTTCTGGCACTGAATACAAGACCTTCACACTGAACTCCCACACTACCCTTTTAAAAATTTATTGAAAAAATAAATAAAATAATTTTTTTTAAATGTTGAGATGGGGACCATTAAATCATTAAGTTGTCTAGTGTGGACATGAACTTATCCTTCTGCCTCAACCACCTAGAACCCTGGGATTTGAATGTACCACAAAACCTAGGTCAGAATATGTTTTAAAATGAATGCTTAAATAATAGGGGGAGGGGAGAAAGGAGATAGAAGGTAAGGGGAAAGGGGGTGAAAGGAGGGGAAGGGGAAAGAAAGGAAAAGAAGGGCTGAGGAAAGGAGAAGAGGGAAGGGAAGAATATCAATTGCCTCTCTAGGAGTTGAATTTGTCCTGTGTAGGAGGTGGTAGGTTCTACATGCCAGCAATGGTGAGTCATTAGATACACAGCAGTTGATAAGAGGAAAAGTTTGAGCAGCTACCAAGAGAGAACAAATCTTTTATTGTTGGAAGGGAATATGTGTATTATATCAGAACACTCACTGTATTGGCTCTCTGGATTCTTTTCCAGAGTGATAATTTAAACATTCCACATCTTTGAAAGTATAGTCACAGATACCTTGACCAACTTCTGATCTTTGCAGGCTTATCAATTTAAAAGCTTTGGAATATTCAGAATGCTTATTTACTATCTCTTCAAAAATTGGATATGTCTTATCTTTCAAGAGATGCCCGGATTCTTTATTTTTCAAGGGTCAATTAATTAGATATTACTCTGAAATACTTTAGTAATGGGACTATCCATGCTTCAACAAAATAACAAAATAGGTTATGCTGTTTGGTCTTCCCACTTGCCTGCTAATTAAGTGTGCATAAGTATGTACATATATACCTAGATATGAATATATGTATGTGAGTATATATTTTATATAATAAATGCAGATAATCATTCACCAGTTTTTTATATGATGAATGAATCAAAATTAAAGGTAGTAAGTACAGAAAAGATTGTTTTATTCAGTATAACAGGAAACTCAAATTTAGTATGTATTATTTCCAGATTTAAATTCACTGAAATAAAGAAGAAAAGTACTTTATTATTTACAATGGCATAGAGACAATTCTATTTCCTATTTGTCCAATGACTGTATTTATATATTATACTGCTAGGATCTTAACCTTCCCTCATGGAATTTTGGTCATTTATAACATCTAATTGATATTTGCTTTCTGTATCCTTTAAGCCACAGTTATAACATTTCTATCTAAATTGGAAGATAAGAATTCAGCAAGTGGATGTAGTTTGTATGGTTCTTATCAGTCGAAAGCATTAATGAGATTTAGTACAGTATAAACTATTGAAGATGGGCAAGAGGTCCATGAATGAGTGTTTTTAGTCTAGATAAATTTCTTCTGACCAGTTCTCCTTTTCCCTCAGGTTGTTAACTCCAGGAACTACTGTACTATTCTTCCTTATGATTGGCATGAAGATATCCTAAAAATGTATGTCTTATTCATATAGTATAAGAGATTTATTATTATATGACATGTTCTCATTGAAACCCAAGCTAATATAACTTTATGAAAAGTCAAATATTCAAAAGTTAATAACATTGTAGTAACATCATTCAATTGAATTTTTTCTTAATACAACTCTTTTCTCTCTGAAACATCACAATGCAAAAATTGGACTGCACTTCACCTTCATTCTGTGTTTACTTAATAAGCATTAGTACTGAAAATAAAGATAAGAAAGTAGTATATAAATATAAAATCTGTGAAAATGTTATATATATACCTAGTGGTTCTTTGTGAAATTAATCTGAGTTTCTGTGTATTTCCTTGTTTACTGGTGACTTTTAGTTTTTCATATTGCAAAGGCTATTTGTTCTCTGATATAATATATAAAAAGATTATCCATTTCTATTTAAAATTTCAAATCTACTGCTTGCTTAACTATATTTATCTTGATTAATTGTGGAACCATGATCTGTTTTAACACTGATTGGATCTAGAATTCTAAAGATAATACTCATGGATTTTTTTTCAGTTTTGTGAATGAAAGTTCCCCTCCTTGAGATTGGACAAAGGTACTTTTTAGTAGTCACATTAACATTCTAGTAATATTTTGTTTTCCATCTTGTTGGTGTCTTCTGACACTCTTCATTTTCCTCTTATGGCTTTTTAATTATTTCATTAATTTCACCTATCAGCATGAAGGATAATGCTCATTCAGTGTATGACATTTCTCCATTTGGCAAATTGTTGTTATAAAGGGTGTTGTCAGTTTGATGTTGAATTTGATAAAATAACTCTTTTAAGCATTCAAATTTTAGATTCATGCAGACTTTGTATATGAGAACATTTCCTAATAAATATCATTTTGAAGGATCTTATATTTTATGCTACCTAATATTAGCATTGTAGAAAATCATAGGGAAGCTCATCATTGAAGTAGTTGTTGAGGATAATAAGATTTTTTTAAAAACCTACTTACAGAAAAATTCCTGGGCTAAAAATCATGTTTACAACTCACTATGTGGAGAATCAGAAATGTGTTGTAGATTCAGATGATTCCTGATGAGACATTTAATTTATTGTTTATTTGGAAAGAAGTGACAAATGAAAGTTCAAATATGCTGTGCCTGCCTGGTAGAAAGGGTGAAACCTACACCTCAGTTCAAATAAAACAATGACCCTAAAGCTATACTGTGTTGAATTATCAGGTCAATTGATGACCAGTGGATCTGTCACTTATCTGAGCAATAAAAGCCACTTGATGTTATTGTTAAATGGAATCCAGTCACTGCATACTATCATGGTGAAGAACCTTTCAGGATTTTCCCCTTTTGCAGAGAATATATCAATGTGCATTTTGGGGGACAGGATGGAAAATGAAAAGTGCCCCAGTAGTAAATAATAGATTAGGCTTGATGGAGGAATTGAAAATTTAAATACTTCCGAAAGTTTCTTCAGAAAAATGAGGAAGAGGTATGGCTATCT
Organism: Octodon degus; assembly: GCF_000260255.1. NCBI lineage: Eukaryota > Metazoa > Chordata > Mammalia > Rodentia > Octodontidae > Octodon > Octodon degus. The sequence continues at coordinate 6,993,953 of NW_004524675.1, read as the reverse complement.
GCATAGGAAAGGGATTCTCGGTTCTGTTGTCTCAGAAATGAAAATAAAATCTATACAAATACGTGACTCTTTCTTCCTCAGTTTTAGTGAATAGTTGATCAGCTCACAAATTAGACTCCAGCATACTTTGTGGATATGTCGTTTTCGCATCTGTTTTGTGGTGTGAACTAATTCTATTTGAAATTGCCCCATTTTTCTCATTGCTTAACAAAGCTGCCTCTGTCTCCTACACTGGGAGCACACTTTGCCATTGATGCACATGGGAAAACAGAATGGATTTACACAGGAGTGAAGAGTTCTATAGCTACGTTTAAGGTGGTGATGTTGAGCTTCTCCTCCATTGCTTGACCTGACCCTTTGAAGGCCAGCAGTGGTTGAACTAGTACAAAATATAGAACATAAAAGAAAAGACTATAAGTCTTCACACAAATCTGCTGAGGACTTTGTGTGCTCCAAAGCCATGGAAAAGAATCTTCTTTCTTCCAGGAGCTTTCTCAGAACTTAAATGGCAAATGAAACAGCAACCTGGAAAACCTAAGCCTCCAATTACAAGGCTGTTTAGAACAAAACATCATTCAAAGTAAAATTATGGTTTAGGATGAACATTTGCTGAAGTTTACTATAGACAACCTACCATAAAGCATAATCCATACGTACTGAATGCACGGATTCCCATAAAATTTAAGAGTATGCATTGTAGGTCAGGTATATGTATTCTATACTTTCCAACATGTACCTTGGAATAGAGAAGTTCTGGCCTCAGTAATATTAGGTGTTGCCTTATTCACATCCCTAAAATATGTGCTCATATTTCTCAATTTAAATACTCAAACTTTTGCTTAACACTGTAAATGCATTGGCTAATGAAAAATAAAGATATATATATTTTGGTTGCCTTACCTAAATCTATAGACTTTGCTTCATCAAGTCATGATACCTTTGTTTAAGATAAATCATTTATTTCACTCATGTTTACTGTTCAATTTAAAGTGTCAATTACTAATTTTTTATTCATTAAAGAAATATCTTTGATTATATTTTAAATCTCACAACTATTCTAAAGTGTCAAAGATACTGTCATAAATTACACAAGCATTTTTATGGAATTAATTTCTCACATTTATGTGTAATATTACATGAATACTAATTGACTAAATATGATTACTAGTTTGTTCTATAATTTTAGAGCACAATAAAGCATACATTAAGTCATTTTTCGTTTGTATTAAGTAGATTATATCTACAGAGGTAGTGAAGTTTTGATTAAATATATTGTGAGGAGCATTGAATTAGACAGAATATTTATATTCTCCTAGATAATTGTTTCTACTCATAATTGTTTCTTTCTGAAAGATCTGTAAATCACAGAGCCATGTTTGCTTCTTATTCTGAAAAGCATCCTTCTGCAAAAGAAATGAAGCATCTTTTTTGCTGTATAACGTATGTAGGAAATGTGACTTTCACTCTACATTGTTCTGTGAAAACTTGCAATATACAGGGGACATTGTACCTCTTACGGTAAATACAATAACTAGATGATGCTATACATTTCAGAGTATTTAACTCAACATTGGCTCCCTTTTTCTCTCAGAAATCTAAAGTTACAAAACAGACTGCATTGAAAGCACCGAATCCTAGCCAGCAGGCCACCTGGGAACTGTAAGTTGATGTGAAATATTGAAAAGCAGTTGATGGAGGGGAGTTAAATGCTTCTGACTATCAAATAGAAATCTTGGAAGATGACTAGATGAGTTTTGGACAAATACCAGTTTTATTCTGAATGAGAGGCAAAATACTCTTCAAGAAATTATAAAATCCCTGGTTGAAAATGCAGAGAAATCTTATACTATAGTTTGGTAAGGGCGAAGAAGATAGAGGATGCAACATATCACTCTTGGGTAGTGTTGGAATGTTGAGTCAAATGATATCTTTAGAAAACAGATCAGACAATGTAGTGGTTTTAGACTCTAGACAGTAGTGTCACTGAAGCTGGAAGTCTTATTCATAGTAGAAAGAGAAACATTAAAGCCTCCCCACCTCACCCCCACACACTACACACAAAATAGTATGTCTTCATGCACACAAACCTACACAACAGAATGTCTTCTGAAAGCAACACCAGTATGCTTTATGACTATAAGTGTTCTATATGTAAAATATAAATACAAGTTTGTGCAATGAAGTATGTTTACAAAAAATTATCTCTTATCCAAGAGATACAAACAAGAAAAAAAGATACATTCACAACTGAAATATTTTCTGAGACATTGCAAAGGCAATGTTTGGCAAGTTAACTAAAGATCTCCAACTGAAATGACATAATTCTGCTTGGCAAAGTACAAAGAGATAAAATATCCCTTAAAAAAGAAATGAAAGTTATAACAGAACTGCTTTAAAATAATAGGATATCATAGAAACAATAGGAAGGATGACACAATTGACTATGTACATAATAAATTATAATGAAAATTGAAATAAATACAACCAAGAAATCAGAACTTAAAAATAATGGTTAAACAGTATTAGAAAGTCATGTTATACAGCCATAAAATGAGTAGAAGTATCTGAAAATATTTGTAATTTACATGAGATTTTAACAAAAGCGTTCATTGACAATGCATAAAAGACAAAATTTAACTCAGAAAAGGTAATCAAACAAAAGTGTCATGCATTAATTTACAATATGTAAGAGAATATTGTATTTTCTAAAATATCAGAATATTGATAAAGAGACATAGATTAACAAGGGAGATCAATGTTTGATATTGGAGAGAACACTGAGCATTGACTATATAATCAATATACCTATGGAGTAAAAAGAGAAAAAAAAAACTTGCTTCATTATTAGAAGTGGAATGTCAATTGAAGACTGAAAAAATAAAATTTATCTCATCTTTTAATCCAATTTATTTGCTTGCTAATTCAGTGGAAGTATCTTTAATACATCTGTGAAAAGGAACTATTCTCCTTTTTTTGCTCTGTGAATTTGTTCATACAATTGATATTTTTGTCTTTTGGATTGTCTATTTTCTTTTACATTTTTAAAAGTAAATACTTTATTACATGGTAAAAAAAAAAAGGTATCAATCAACTAGATTCATACCTGCTTGAAAAAAACCTGAAAGTTTATTAGACAGCATGTAGACCTCCTGCTCCACACAGGAATGGGAGATGCTAAGTATTCTTTAAGTAATGCACAGTCTGGAGGAAACGAAACAAAACAGAAAAAGGGGGGAAGGGGAAGGGAAAAATCTCATGAGATTGGAAACCATCTCACATTATGAATAATCTACCAAGAAACAAAAAAAGAAAGAAAGAAAAAGAAAAAAAAGAAAACCCTTTCTACAGTAGCTTTGAGATTAGAGATCTTGGAATGACTGTATTCCATCGACATCTCAGTAACAGGAAGCTTGCTTTTAGCAATCCCTTGTGCAAATATTGGTTACATATATGCTGTCTCGCCCCTCTGTGATCCGCCACGCCACCCCACGGTGACTGCCCCCCAAAGATGTCTTTCTCCCTCTGTGGGCAGGCTGGCGTGGGACCAAAAGGTAGACAATGAGCAGACTGCGGCCAACAGCTGCACAGAGACCTCTCTGGGGTACCCAGAGGACGCATGTAAAACGGGGTCCAGCACACACGTGTAGAGTGGTCTCTTCAATACCCCTCTGCCCACGCCTGTGGGACTCAGTCAGGATTTTAGGGAATTTCAGTTTCTCCTGAATGTCGCACTCAAAGGGCCGCTGAGGTGGAGCTTCAGGAGGAAACTCACAGTGTAAGCCCTTTTCCAAAGGCGTGATAAGTGCTGGGGTGGTGACAAGAGAACTGCATTTTTATGTGCATACATAATCTTTTGTAGAACTGTGGATAGAACTCAGCACCTTCACACTGAGATATTTTTATCTTATGACAGAGTCTTGTGGACTGGCCTGATAGTGTTGTAGGCAGCCGAGTTAGATAGAAATATTATAGGCAGTTAGACAGGGTCAGGCTCTCAAGGAGACAAGATGGAAGACAAGGTGACTTTGCAACTTGGAAGAGACAGACACTCCCATATCCACACCTCACGACCAAGACAAAAAGAGGAAGCACAGCTACATATTTCCCTAGGGATGGGCATTAGGGATTGATATCCTAAATAGTAAATCAATTTGAAAGAGCCCAAATGAGTCACTAGCCCAACCCCCAACAGGAAGAGACCCTGTTCCGTATTCGTGCCCGCTTGCTATATGATTTGCTTTCCCATTTGATACTGGATTTAATCAGTTTTACCTGAGCAATGGTGCTTGTAATCTCATTGGTTGACCATAGTTTTGTCCCACCTCATCCTCAACTAAGCAAGTTCCCATGTCTTCTCCACCACCTTAGACCCGCCTCACCACATGGTTTTCCTCTATAAAAGTCCCCAGGAGGAACTACCCGCTCAGGCCCCCTTCTTCTGTCTCTCTCTCCGGACAGGAGCTTTCTTTCTCTCAATAAATATATTCTGCTCATAACCTCCATTTGTTCCTAAAATTCATTCTTCGGTTTTAGAGAACACGAACTCGTGCAGATCAGGTCCAGAGATCGTTTTTCCCTATGTCATTTGGAGGTTCCCTATATGGTTTGGAGGTCACCCACCTGAGACCAGTTTTTCTCCCTGTATCAATAGCTCAGGGGACTAAAGCATCTGCTAAGGCAGAGCACAGCAGCTGAGGTTCCATCCAAGGCCTGCACTGCGGGCCCCTCCCCTGTAGCACTCTGAGAGGGAAGTGAGACTGGGCGTGTTGACACATGCCTGTAATCCCAGAGTTTGGGAGGCTGAAAAAAGAAGAATCACTAAGAGTACTATCTATATAGTGAAACCCTGCAGACCCTCTAGACCTTGTACTAAATACATTTAATTAATTAATTAATTAATTAAATACAGAGTCTTGCTAAGTTGCTAAATTCCCTAGTTTGCTTGAATTTGTATTCTGTCTTCCTTAGCTTGTCAGAGTGCTGAGCCCCTCAGGTACAGGTGTTCACCATCCACTTGGCCTTTTTATGTTTGTATTTTCATTGACATACTTGTTTTCACTTATACTGATTGCACAATCTTTTCTTTGTCTTTCTAGGTCTTATAAAAAAATCCTTCTGTTCCTTAGTTTTTTGACATCTGTACCTTCTTGAGAAATCTTTCTATCCTGAAGTTCAGAGTTCTCTAGGTATTTCTGTTTTGAAAATAAAATTATCCACCTTATTAATATTTATTGATCACAAAACAAGAAATTGCATGCAGAAGAATATTACTTGCATTCTTTAATTTTTTATAATAAGCCTATGAATTAGAAGTTACTCTTATTTTCATTTTGTTGCTGAGGGAATTGAATTTACATGAGGTTAAGTAACTTCCAAATTCACCCAAATAGCAAGAAATAGAATCACAATTGAAAGTCACCTCTTGGTTTGTTTCTAGTGATGTTTTCAAAAGCTGCATCTTGGTGCACAAACTTACGTGCCTAAATCTCATTAGTGCCTGTAAATGGTGTTGATAGATCAAGGGATGGGTACATACTTAATTCTACTCTGAAATCCCAATCTGCATGTCATGAACTTCTGCAACTTATTTTTCCTTCAGACAGAGATGAGAATTCCTTGACCCCAACCTTCTTGCCACAAGATACAGATTTTTTTATCTATTCTGAAGCTTTTTATTTTGAAATAATTATGGATTGACAGGAACTTACAAAATAGCAGAAAGGTACCTAGTTTTCTGTACTGATCACTGATTAAACAAATACAGTATAGCTAGAAATTGACCTCGCTATTGTGTGTTTTGCATTTCTGTGTGTATGCTTTTTGTAGCGTCTTCCTAAATCACACTAGAATCTCAATGCAGACCCGTTCCTTCACCACAAAGATCTGCCTGCAGTGACATTTTTTCCTGCCACACACATTCTTTCCACGTCCTTATCTGCAGCCAAGCATTCATCTGTTCATCTATATATTTTTTCATCTTGAGAATATTAAGTAAATGGCGACACATAGCATGTGATATTTTCTATTTTCTTTTAAACTTGGTATTTTCTATCCAAGACATGTTTATCAAAATTTGTTCCTATCTGTGGCTAAGGTATATACATGGTATAAATACAAACCTTTAACCATTACTAATTCTAGAAAATTCTGGATACTTTGAGTTTTAGACTGTTGTAAAAATTAATCTAATGTGAAGAATTTTGTGCAGGTTTGTTAATGGAATTAAGTTTTTATTTCTCTGGGATATATGTCAAGAAATGTATATTTTAGGTACTATGGTTAAGTGTATGTTATTAGTATTGTACAAAAGTGTAAATTTTTTTCCAAATAAATTACATCCAGTTACACTCCCCATAGTAGCATGCTAGAGTGTTTCTTCCAATCTTTGCCAGAGCTAGCTATTTTTACCTGTTCTCTTAAAGCTTTTTTGTTGGGTTTGTAGAGCTATTACTGCATTGTTTTGATGTACATTTTGCTGATGGAAAGCTCATTTTCCTGTGCTTTTTTATTCTTTTCATGTACACTTGAGTAAATGTCTCCATCTGTGAAGTTTTGAAAGTTCTTTATATCCTGTAGATGTCAGTTATGGGGTTTGTCAGATATGTGATTTAGAAATATTTATTCTTATCTTAGCTTGCTATTTCACCCTTTGAATAGGCTTTCATAGGAAGGGTTTTCATATTGGTGAAGGCCAAAATTTAACTTCAGTAAAAATTTGTGGTTCACACTTAGGGTACAACGTCTAAGAGTTAGTATAATGGTCACTCAGCCCTCTTGAGGCAGGATAAAAGAAGGAAATGTACAAATGAGACAAGTAAACTGTAATTTTAAAATGGTACATCTAGGAGAAACTAGTTTCAGGATGCAAGTGCTACTCAAGATTTCAGTTACTTTATTGTTTAGGGAAATTCACCTCCAACCAAATTCCTATGTGTCTTAGAGACACAAAGAGCTTGCACATAAAGCTCTGGGTCCATGATTTCTGCCTTTATGTTGCTCTTCCATTAACAGACCTCCAGACCCCAACAAAACAGCCCTGTTAGGAGAGCAGGATGTCTCAATCAAGTACATGTACAGTGGTTTGCATTCTACATAGACTGGTGAATGGATTGCCCATTCTGGGTACATCATAATTGTACCCAGCTCCGGAACATAAGGTGCCTATCTCCTAAGGGTCCACACTTCTCCCTTTTGAGTGCCTTCCTTTCTGCCTAGGAAACTTTCCTATGCCAGAGATAAATTGTGAAAATTTCTTTTCTGAGATGGAAGTCAGTAAAACAGGCTGCAAGTTACTATGTGAGTAGAGTAAGTTGAAGTCCCTATTCCCTCTTTAGGAAACTACCTTGGACACCTACCAGTGACTAATTTATTGAACTGTCTTCTTCATTATGCTATTTTATATTTTATACATAAGTTTATAATCCAATTTTATTTGTTTTAAAGAGGATTTTACTTTAAAGCTTGATCTTTTCTTCCTTTCTTCTTTCTTTCTTGGCCTGTGAATATCCAATCCTTTGTTGCTATCAGTCTTTAAAGTGATTATTCTTCCATTTAATTTTTTTCATATTTTGTAAAGAATAAGTTGACTATACATATATGGGGCAATTTTAGGGCTCTTGATATGGTTCCAGTGATTTGTTTGTCTGTTTCTCTGCCAATAGTATATGGTCTTTGTTACTGTAGGTATATAGTACAGACACATAGAAAAACTTCATTCTGGTTAAGTAATTCCTTCCATTTCTTTAAAACAATGTCTCTTTGTTACTCTGTGACCATGCCTTTCCTTACACATTGAAAAATAAGCAGTGACTTTGTCTATAAAACCTTGTTGGAATTTTAGTATAAATTTCATACAGTCTATAGTCAAACTTGTAGAGAACTTATATTTTGATGATGGCTATTTTTCCAATTCAAAAAATGTTTTTATGTATTGCTTTATAAGGCTTCCTGTGCAATTTCTTTTCCCGCTGTCTTAATAGATTAGTCTTTTGGTGATGGATAGCAGGAGTCTGTGAGCATGAATCTGCTATCTATAAGTAAGTTTATTTAAAATATTTATGTTTGGTATCCTTAATTTGTATACCTCTGGCTCAATGTTGTGTCATTTTATTCTTCAAAGCTTTTAATTAGGTTTTGGCACTTGGAAGGGTGAGTTGTTCAGCTCATTTTCTGCAAAATAACATTCACTATGTTTTTGTATGAATTAGATCAACTATTTCTTGGTTTATATGAAACAAAAGATTAAAATTACATTGAACTTGCAGAACGTTTTAAAGAACAATCATTATTATGTATGACAAAGATGCCTTCTGAGTATACCATGCTACACTTCTCTGACTATGAAATTTTATTCAGCACCTTACCAAAAAGTGTTATTCTTTTTCTTCAGGTGTTTCTTATTTTTGTTAGGTTTATGCCAAGGCTTATTTTTATTTTCTGATTTTGTTTTGGTTTTTCAGTACTGTGGATGAAACCCAGAGCTTTCAAAATGTGCTACTTATGTAAGCCTTTTTTTATTTCTTACATTGCACAGAACCATCATACTTCTCTAAATTCCACATGCTGAGCTTGAATTTGAGATTTAGCCTCTCAAATTATTGGCACTGCAGGTGTCCACCATCACATTTTTGTGAAATATCATTGTTTTAAATTGCATCTTTTAATATTTTTGTATTAGTATTTAAAATATACTTGTTTAAGTGTATATCTTAATCTAATTATGAATAAGAATTATCTTTAATTATATTACATATACTGTAGAAAACGGTGAAGGAAACGGGAGAGTGCTATAGTTTGTGTCTGGTTGTCCCCACAAAACCTCATGCAGTCATGGAGTATACTTCTAGAGTTTGTGATTAGATCATGATCCATTAAGATCACAGGTGTATTACTCCCAGCCGAGGGCGGACAGCCTGAGTGCAACCTAAGGGAGATACTCTTGCTCTCTATAGCCATTGTTGCTGCTGCTCCTGCCCATTTACTCTTGCCACCAACTGTGAGCTAAATAAACCTTTCCTTCCTTAATTTTGGGTGTCAGGTATTTTGTCCCAGCCACAAGTAAAGAGTAACTGAGACAGAGAGTATCTTATATTTAAGGAGGAGCACTGGAATACCAAGAGGAATATCATCTATTCTTCACCCACAGGTAGATTTTATTGAATGCATTTTATGTGCTCCCTTTATCTGTTAACTTTTTTCCATTTCTTTCACTATATTTTCTTTTAACCTCAGATTTTTCATACTAGCCAATGACAGTGGAGCTCTTTTCCCAACATCTATGAAGTTAAGGACTTTGTCAAAATTAGACAGGTAATAGATTAAAAACCAGTAACTTAATGCAGAAAGTTTCATTTGTAAAGCCTGTACTCTTATTTCCCTCACTTTGATTTACATTATTATCATATTTTTTCTCCTTTTATCATAATGTTATGTAAAAGTAACCATGGAAGTAAACATAATATACAATGCAGTCAGTGACTTCAAACCATCACTCTTTTCATAGACTACTACTTTACCACAGGATTCATGTTTTAAAGATTTTTATCCACCATTCTACCCTGATAGAGAATCATAAAAGAAAAGAAACTCCTATCATATGCTTAAGTACTAAGTACCTCTACCCATTCCCATCAAATTTCCCATCAAATTTACTATAAAATGGATTCAATTATTTTATTAAGTTTACATAAGCCCCATGACAAATTTTGTTCTATTATAGATAAAGTTTTGAGAAAATATTTGCAATAAATCATAAGCTCTTCTTAAAGTTTCCATAAAAAGCCTGTGAAAGATTACTTGAATGTGCCTTGAAGAGCAAATAGTGTTTCACCTGGTGGAAGGTGTGGAAGGGAGCCTTGCAAGCAGATAAACAGAACTGCAAAGCTGTGGCATCATAAAGGAAGCTGACCTTGTGGTGACGTAAGTAACAATGTGATGGTGATGACAAAATGGGTTGTGAGAAACAATAAAGGTAAGATTTTGGAAATAATTATAATAAACAGCTGACATGTGTATTTACTGTTTCAAAATAGCTTCATTGAAAGCTAACTTCATTTTTAAACATTGAATGAAGAAAGAGGTATAATTACCCACACCCACAAAGAAATAAGAATGCCAAGCATCACATGCTTATTCAATTAGAGAGTCGGGATGCACATTTAGGCAGGTTTTTATCAAAGACCAAATTGCCTCCTATATGCTATACATTCCCCAAATCACCAGCATGGATTGAGCACTGGCTGATCTAATTTTTCTTTTTTCTGAACTGGGGATTGAACTCAGACCTTTTGTGCTTGCCAAGCAAGCGTGTATTCTACTGAGCTATCTCCCAGACACCCCCTGATCTAAATTTTTGATGGAGAAATTTTATTTTTCATTCTGTCGGAGCCCGTGTATATATTTTACTGAAAACATAGTGTTCTTAGGAGATTAACTCTGAAAGTCAGTGTTGTCTGTTTTTTCTTGGTATATCATTTTACCAAATAGCAAGTTGCTATCAATCTATAGAACTATCAATCTATAGAATTATCAATCTATAGAATTATGTATGGGCCAACTTTGCCTAGTTAGAATCATCCATTGGATGCTATTCATATCTTTAAATAAATTTTAAACTCATAATGTTTCTGTGTTTTAAATAAAATGCTCCAACATATATGTCCAACTCTGGTGAAAACTTGATCATTCATTAATCTGAAATAGAGTAATATATGAGCTTACATAAATTAAACTTTACATATATTTTATACCAATATCCATGATTTACTTTGCATATTCTTCATCATATTTAACACCATTGTGTAAAAATGACTTCAAATTGATGAATATTGAGAAAATAAATAATGTGGATGATTGTATAGCTAGTAAACTACTATATTATGACTTTCAAACAGATTCTGGTTCCAGTAATTATTCTTATGGTATGATTTTCATGGTGTCAAGCACATGTTTATATTTAATACTTTCATAATGAGTGGGGAGATATAACATCTTTCATGTAGAAGTGGGGCATTTTTTAAATTTACAATTGTACCAACAGCATAAAAATTTGATCAGAATGAAGACTTGTGATGATTAATCTTAATTTATTATCAACTTTATTAGATCAGCAGATGCCCAAATATCTGATAAGTATTAGTTATATAGGTGTTTCTAGGACATAGACCTTGGAAGCAAGTAGCACCTAAATCAGTAGATTAAGTAAAGATTCATCCTCACTAATGTAGGCATGAATCATCTAATCTGTGGAAGTCCCAAAGGGAAAAGAATGGTTGAGGGAAGTGCATTCGCACTTGCTATACTTGATCTGATTCATCTGCTCTTGTGTGCCAGATCTCTTTGTTTTTGTGGTTTAGATTCAGACTCACAAGTTTTCCCCTAGTCTTGGAAAATGGGCTGAATTATATCTCTGACTTCCCTTTCTTTTTTTGCTAGCTTACAGATAACAGATGGCAAAGATTCTTGGGCTCAATATTCATGTGAATCAATTTGTATAATGAACTCTCTCACATAGATAGATCATTAGACAGACAGATGATAGATAGATGATAGTGAGAAAGATGATAGATGATAGATAGACAGATAGATATTTTAGATATATAGTTGCATACATATAAGCATATATACATAGACCAGTAGCTAAATCTCCTTTCCTGTTTCTCTGGAGAACAGTAACTAATACAGAAATTCAGAAGACATTAAAATAACAAATTTTTATGATTCTGATTACAGCCACAGAGTGCATAGACAAGTAAAGTGAGATTTATGTGACATTTCTATAGCAGTATCACTGGTACTTAGACATTAATTACATGTAAGAAATGAGGCCTATATCTGTTAAATGTGAGTCCAAGGATATTTTTCAAACTAACAAGAATGACTGTTTGCTGCAAAAAATAGAGATAATTTGAGACAATTATTAATCTAAGGCTGAATACATAAAAACTTCAAGTTAGGAATACCTAATTTGTACTCCAAAATATTATTGAGAAGTAAGAATTATTGATACTTAACAAAGTATTTACCATATTTACATTCATCAAGGTATAGGTAGTACTAAAAACTTATAGCTTATATATTGTTCTGTTGTTTAGAATGAGAAAAAAGGTAGTTCTTCACTGCACAGTGAACTCCAACACATTTAACAATGAAGATGAGACTGAGACTTTTGCATGACGAAACCAGTTGCCAGAGTTCTGTGAGAAAGTAGGGCACAGATCAATCTGTATAAAGGGTCAAGTAGAATGCCACTGCTGTCTGAGACTGGATTTGACTTCAGTTGTAAGTTTTGTTAAAGTGGGGGTTATGGTAGGTTCTAAAAATACATAGAATAGTTGAATCTGGAGTTACTAAGTTTATCTCCTTTGCAAAGTCCAATTTGTTAGAAAAGGGAGTAATTTGGATGACAACTTCAGGCTTAATTTTGTATAGATCACATGTGTTTATCATACTTTTCAGATATCAGAGCTGTTTTCTTTTGTTCTATTTTCTGCATTGCAGCTTACTCCAAAAAGAATTGTATTTATTTTATTTTATTTTATTTATTTTAATCAATACGGATTCTATTTTTTAAATTTTTTAATTAATTTTATTGGGAAACAAATAGCAATGAGACACTTTTAAAACATATTAGTAGGACAGTTTCCATAATTATTATATTGCATATTGTTGTCTTCGTAGTGGTTATTCATAGTACAAGACGCAGACTTGATATCCTCCTGTCCAAACACTATTAGTACAAATCTTTCTTCCCATTGAATTAAGAGAAAGTAGTTGTATATCTATTCTATTTTGTGTATACAGATACAATTTGGTCCTTCTTTATATCCCTTTTATTTGTTTAGTTTTGTCAGAGATTCAGAGATAGGTATTCCATTGTCATTTGAGTATTGTAGGTACATGAATTCAGAAAAATAATCCAATATAGTATAGTAGTCCAAAGAAGTAGTGGGTTATCCGTGGGACTGGCAATGTCAGAAGTTGTTGACATGAGCCTTTTATAGCTCAGCAGGCACTGTTCCATGTTATGTCTAAGATGTTTGATATTCAGACAGATAGTGAGGTTAAGCTCAACTTCTTATTTTATAGGGTAATAATGTCATTAAGCTTCTCTTATGGAGGGTTAACAACTTAAGTTTGCAGACCAAAAATTAGAGAAAAAAAAGGGCTGCAAAGACCAACATTTTGGCCCTAGCCTTCCAAGGTCAGTGAGGACTCAGAACATAAAAGAACCTGTAATGTAACATCCTATAACTCAATGATGTCCCAAATTTTCTGAACAAAGAGATTATGCAGCCACAGAGGAAAGTGATCAATGATGTACAGTGTGTTTAAGGAGAGTCACCTAGAGAGAAAAAATCCTCTCAGGCTTTCATAGAAAGCAAATTGGTCAAGCAATGGCAGTGACTCATCCACATGGCTGACACTGACAAAGAATCTACAAACTGTGGTACAGGGTTTCAGGATAAATCCTGAGGGGACTTGACTGACCTTGTCAGATACAAAAGTTACATTGCTTGCTATATAGGTCTTGCTTTATCTTGGTCTTAACCCTCCAGCAGAAAAGTATAAAAACGAGATATAAAAAGTAAAGACATTTTGTATTTATTTTAAGGAAGATTTAAATGCTCTTGATTTGATTCTTAACATTGAGATTAAAATGTACTTAACCTAAATAAGTATGCATTCATTTGCACATTTAATAAACTTAATGTATTGAATGCTGTCGCTTAGCCACATCTTACATAGGTGCTGCTCTATTTGCTTGCCCTTGTGACTGTTGACTGGGTGGGAGCTTCAGGCTCCTCTTCCTCCTGAGGCAATGATTTACTCCATGACGCTGTTCAATGGAAAGATTTTTAAAAATCAGCATTTAAAATAAGAGTTTGCTTCATCATAAATGAAATCATCTTAAATCTAACCATTATAAATTGGACTGTATATAGAGTCACAACCAAGATGGCTAATAACTGTTTCTATTTATTTTATTTTTTATTTAAGCATTTCATGTACTTAAAGATTTCTTCAAATATTAGTATCTCAAAATTGTTGATTTCTAATTCTGTGATAGTATACAAGTTCTTTTTGTGTCAATTATTCATCCATAGATGCTGATGTATAATGTAAAAGCACATGTATCAAGGACTTTCTTGTTTTGCTATTTTTTAGATTTTGTTTTAAAAAAATAACAAAAATGATAAAAATTTCAAAACGAAAAAATAGGAGATTAACAATGGCTAATATATTGCACATTGTTATCTTTCAAGTAGTTTAAGCACAAATATTGTCTTTAATGAACTAATAAAAATAGTAATATAATTACTTTAACTTCCTTCCTTTCTCTTTTCCCCACCCGGCTTGTTCTTTCTTTTGGGCAGTTTCTTCTCCTTTCACAATATGTATTTTACGTTTTGCCTCTTTTTTACTCTTATCATGTCTTACAATAGGGAGATAACACAATGTTTACTTACATGAGTTTATTTCACTTATGAGCTCATCTTAAGTTGCATCTATTTACCTATAAAAGCCTAGAGTTTATCCTTTTTGGTTGAGTAGTACTCCATTGTTTAAAAAAAAAAAATCTTTTTTATACATTTTTTGGTACATGGTCATTTGTGTTGCTTCCAAGAGGCAGATTGTGCTGGTATAAACATGGGTGCACATATATCTTGTGGTATGGGTATGATGTTTTTAATAGTTCTTATCTGGGTAGGACCTAAGATCTAAGATGGTTTTTATACATTATGTCTCATTTAAATTTCCTAATACAGAGACAGGCTAAGAAAGACTACAGTCTGTCCTTTATTTATAATGTTTCAACTTATGATTTTTCATCTTTACAAGTACATGAAAGTTATTCACAGTCAGAAGAAATTCTACTACAAATTTATATTTTTTATCTGTTTGTGGATAGCCATATGCAATAAAATACTTTCTCATCATCACAAGCAATAGCAAAGAGCTATGCCTCCCAAGCAGTCACATGATCACAGGATATTGTCCAGGGTTCATTTAGTGTCATAATGATGGATTGATTAGGTATCCAAAGTAGAAAGTGCAGTTGATGTATTTTCAATTTATAGTGGGATTATGGGGATGTAGTCACACCATATATGAAGTTACATCTATATGATGGATCTCAGTTTATAAATAAGAAAACAACTGCTAACAACTCACACAGCTAATGAGCAGAAGGACTGCCATTGAAATCTTGGCATTCACACTACTGTGATGTGTCTTGTATTTTTCTCCAAGAAGCGCTAGATAATCTTTGAAGATTTTCACTAGTGCTGGGAATCAAACTGATGACTCATTTGTCCTAGGCAAGCATTCTTTCACTGAACGATACTCCAAGCCAAACTTGACCAAGTGCTGACTAGATAATATTGCTCAATGTAAATGTGATAAATCATGTAAAGTATTTAACACAGACTCACATTGGTCATGTATTTATTTTAAATGGTCATTTTCAACATGTACTTATTTTAAATAGGTATTATTAATGTTATAGTTTGCTTCTTGTTTGTGATACCTAGGGTTAACCCAGGGCCTGCACACCAAAGTGCATCCCCAAGCCTTTTAATTTTTTTATATTGCGAGATAAAGTATCACTAAAATGCTAAATCCCAGAGTGCTTCAATTACAGATTTGTAAAGTTAATGTTATAGCTTTTACAATATGTTTTTGCTTGAATTTTATGGATACTCAATAGTGAATTTTAAGTTCTTCTATGCCAATGAAATTGCAATTTAAAAGTCAGACATTTAACAGGGGTCTCAAATTTCTTTTTGCCTGTATTTTGTATGCATGTACACAAAGGTATTACTTTCATATATTTCATTCCCCATATTTTCTACATTTTTAATGATAATTCAGATTTTCCATCTGTTCACTGCCATATTAAATTTAAATTGAGACAATTTGCCTGTGTACTGCTTCTTTCATTCCATCTTCATTTGACCTGAAAGTCTATTATCAAAAACTGTACAAATTGAATCATTAGACTGACTTTAACTGCATATTTTAGTTCAATGCAATATCTTCATTGCCTGTGAAAGGAGTTGAAATGAAAAGAAATCATGCTTTTATACTTTATGAACATGTCTTTCTGTCAAGCCAATGTGTTATCAACTTACTTCAAAGAGTGAAACCAAACTACCAGAACAGATTCGTTTCTATTTGTAAGCCTCACTTCAACAGCTTGTGTAGAGTTCTGATTTCCAAAGTGCTCCATCTCAGTGACCTCCAATAGAGGTGACTCCCCCTCTGCAAGGAGTGACTGTTCAGTCACACTGCCAGAGAAATGATTTCTAACACCTGTCATTCTAGAATCTGCTTCAGTGGGCATGTCCTTTGATATTTGGGAGTAAATAGATGCATTTGGTTTATCTCAATAGATGATAGATAGATATATAGATAGATACATAGATACCTAGATGTAATGTATTTCATTTGAGAAATTAATTGATGAACTGATGAACTAGTTTCAATTAAACGTAATTATCATCATTATCCTTTATGGGCAGAATCTTTCACATGCTAGAGCTTAGTTCTAAAATCCAGTAATAAATTGTGCTTTCATTAAGATGCTGTGGGAATTACATAAGTAAATTTTAACTTTATATTGCTTGAAGCATAGTATGAACCTCCTCATTTCCATTTCAAACCATGAACACTTCTACATCTTACAGTTTGTTTATTGCTAGAAAAGACAGTTCTTCCTACCAGCTTAGCGTTTCTTATCTGGGAAAGAGGTTCATTGTGACCCTCTTTCTGCTAATTGCTGAACAGTCATTGGACTGCATTATTCTGGGTGGAAATGTCCCATGTGCTTTCCTTTTTATTGAAAACATTCACTGTTGTGGTTGTTGTAGTTTCCAGTAAAGTATGTGAAAATTTCAAAAAAAGATTTGTATAAAACTTGAAAATGCTATATAGTACTACTTGACAAGAAGAGTTTAACCTAATAAAGGCATTGAGTTCAAGGAAGCTGGAAGAAAGGGAATCCATGGCTATAGATAAAATAACATAAATTTGGTCATTCATGCTAGCTTAAAAGGACAGTCATTTTGCCCTGTTAAGTCTCTGAGTCTGAAAAAAATCCAAATCCTCAGTTCAAGTGCTCAAGTCTTTTAAGTTCACAATAAGTCAATCTTTATTGAATCTTCCTAGCTACTTGTACCTTCAAATAGGGCTTTAGAGAAAGTACTCAATTACTCCCAGAAGCCTGCAAATTTGTAGTCTTCCTTGCTCTTTGTGTTCTGTGTTCTGCATTAGTATCACCTTGCTCTGCACTCCTGGGCAGGCCAAAGGCCAACCCTCTGTCCAGTTTCCTGGATGAGTGTTCACGCCCTGGTGCTTATTGTGCAACACTTACTGCTTTTGATTGTTTTGTAGATTTTTTTTTAAATCAGTTCATGGTGTTTCTACTTAGTTCTTGAGCATACATATAACTGTTATTTCAGTTTTGTAGAGTTTTTATAAAAATATTGTTTACTTTTTAGTTTTAGCACCCTTTTGCTATATCTACTCCTTGCCTGTTGCCTTCCACTTGCCATCAGATTCTTTACACATAGCCTATCCTCTGTGATTCTGCTCAAGGTAAATTGGTCCCTTCGACTCATCACAATATACTGGAATGAATTCTCTGGGCCTTTGGCAAAACACAGAACTCTGAGCTTGCTCATGGCCCAATTAGGTATCATCCCCAGTCTTGAGTCGGCCCACCTCGTGCTTGCCCCACCACAACCCCATCGGTCTTCCAGATCCTCAGTGTTCCTATTTCTTATCTCACTGTTTTTGAAAATGCAAAAGGATAAATTGTACTTAAAAATAGATTTATACATACTGAAAAATAGAGTAGAAAGTACAGAAAATTTTCTTAAATTCTTTTCCCAATCTATACATTTTTCAAATATATCTTTTAAAAAATTTATTTATTTATTTGATACAGGGTGTTGCTACGCAGTTCAGACTTGAAGTGGTTCTCCCATCTCAGTCTCCCCAGCACTGGGATGACAGGTGTGTGCCATGACGCGCAGTTTAGGGGCTGGCACAGAGTGCCTGGGCTTTGAGGCTCACAGGGCATGATGTACCGAGATCAATCCTGCATCCTTGCACTTGCCAGGCAGATGCTTTAACTACTGAACTAGCTCCTTAGCCCGCCAATCTTTATATTTGCTTGTTGATAACATATACATGTACAACTGACAATCAAAAATTAATATTTGTATTATTAAATTGGACTGGGGTTCAATTCCCAGCACCACATGTCTTGTTGTCCCTGCCCCCAGGGTGGGCTGAGCCAGCTAGAGTCTGGGTTTAGTGGCTCCTGCCTGTAATCCCAGAGCTTGGGAGGGTGAAAACAGGAGGATCACTATGAATTCTGGTGGCATAGTGAGACACTGAACCAAACACTTAAAGAAGAAGTACTGTCTGTGTTATTGACACTAATCTGGTGACATACATCTGTCATATTGTGCCACACAAAATAGCTCTCTGGCTGTAAATCCCCTCTATGTTCCACCAATTCCTACCTTCCTCTTTCTATTCTGAACTCTTAATAACTATTGATTTTTATATATCTCTATAGTTTTGTCTTTTCCAGAATCGTATATAGCTGGAATCATATGACATGTAGCTGTTTCATGGGGCCAGGGAGATGGCTCAGTGGAAAAAGCGCTTCCCTGGCAAGCTCAAGGGCTTGAGTTCAATCCTCGGTTCTGCAAAAATAAATACATACATACATACATACACACATACATAAATACATACATAACCTGTAGCTGTTTCTGGTAGATTTTCTTTCACCTAACAATAGGCACTTGAAATTCTTCAGTGTGCTTTCATGTATTGAAGCCTTGTTTACATAATCTTGGATTTATATTTTGTATTCTGAATTTATCACAATTCATTTATTCATTCACTCATTGAAGAACATATGGATTTGTTCCTAGTTTAGGCAGTCATAAATGAATTTGCTATAGATGTCTATTTGCATATTTCTGGGTCATAAATTTGCTACTTCTCTAGGTAAATAACAGTATACCTGACTGTTGGACCTTATGCTAATAGGGGTATACTTCTAATTTTTAAACATGTTTTTATATATACCTTATGAATACACATGCTTGACAAGTACAAAGGCTAAAAATTTAAATTCATTTTACAGATCCTGAAACCAAATGTTTCAGAGATAAGATCTGGAAAACAAAAAAAGACTCTTAAAATCTTATTTGTTATAGCAAATAAGCCCCCTAAAATAAAGGAAAACTTCAAGCTATTATTTACATTTTAAAAATAGACTACTAATTCAGTTTATTTAAATAATACATACGTGGAATTGAATCCCATTTATTATGGTATTAGCTCTTGCTGGATACTAATGGATACAAAATAGTAGATCCCTGGTAGCATAGTATTTATGAGATTTTTTTACTACTTCTAATATATATTAAAACATGACATAAAATAAATTCTAAATTTCTCAGGTTAATTTCTAGCTCAGAAGTGGGAGACCTGCTATATAAGAGAATCACACAGGATTGGGAAAAGCTGGCAGCTAAGACCATCTCAAAGAAAGAGATAAGGGAAAGTGATGGAGACCTGTTGGTTCATATGGATCCAAACTAGGAGATACAGATATAGATAAGATGATAGAGACAGAGACAGAGATAGAGATAAAACATTTGAGAATTTTGATGTTAACATTGAATCCATTGATCATTTCTATTAATTTTGAAACAATATTAATAGTCAAAGGAAAACGATCTGACCTTCAGAGTTCGTGGTACTATTGCTTGCTGCTGAGCAGAATAAACCAAAGTGCCGACAGGTTGTGTGCACAGACTGTGCATTCCTGAGACATATAAAGAGGATGGTGCTACCTTCTTGGCAGGTGTTTTTCTTTGCCATAATATTCCTATCAGAGAAACCACAAGAAGCTGCTATTTAGGTGAGGAAGTATCTGAATATCATGTATAATGCAAGTCATGTTTCAGAACTAAAGAACAAACACGTTCAAATGTCTTGTAAAAACAAGGCAATTATGTTTGTTTCCTGTTAATAAGATGTTTTCACTCAAAAAGAAGCTATACTAAAAGAAATGCACTAGTTGAACAAGTCTGGCCTATTGCCAAGCCTGCTTCCCCACTCCTCTGATCTGTTCCAAACATGGTCCCCCAAGAATTAATAGTCAGGATAGCTTGTTTCTTACCATGTATTTCCCAGAAAAAAACTACAGAACCATTTACTTGGATACCATTTTTTTACTCATTGGTGTATTGAATCGTTATTATGAACATTTTCTGTGACAGTCCTGCCTTAGAATTCATTGGGGCAGTGATAGACAAACATGATTAAAATTCTGACAAGTAGTAGGATGTTCTTTTGCTCATGGTGTTAATGTCGCAAGAGTGACCAGCAAGTCAATCTTTTCTACTTTACAGGGAAGAGAATCAGTCCGTGTGAAAACACATTCATGCTATAAAAGATCATTACTGCAGGGAAAGAGTGGGATGAGAATGTGGAACATAGAAAATGGTACAAAAGCCACCTGGAAGGATTGGAGGCAAATGGTGTGACTAGGGAAGGACAATCATTTATATGGAAGTCTCTCTCCAGTATATTTTTATATTATTTTGATTACCTAATTTTCTAAGGTTGCCTACTTAATATTACTGTTCCTAATATATCATCTGCTTTTTAGTTTCATTTTATTTATTCATTTTTATGTATTTGGTGCAGGGTCTCACTACGCAGTTCAGACTTGAAGTGATCCTCCTGTCTTAGTCTCCCCAGCGCTGGGATTATAGGTGTGCACCACCACTCCTGAACTCATTCCCAGGCTCAGCATGCCTCGAGGGTGGAGCCAGCATGGCGTGCAGTGAGCTTTAGACCCCAGGGTCTACAGGGTCTCACAACACAGCTTGGACTCATAATGATCCTCTTGTCTTCAGACTCCAATTGTACATATTACAATGAATAAGTTACATTGTAAGGATAAATCTATTAACTTTAGAATAGTGATGTTTGTCATTTATACATAGCCATTTTGACTTGGAATTCTAAGAATTGATATTCCAGTAAACATTTTCTTTCCTTCCTTATATCTATCTGTCGTTGATTTCTTAATTTTCTTTCTAGCATGGTTGGTTCCTGTTCTAGTAGTGTAGATGAGAATGAGATCATTGTCATGTACTTGAATATCTATGACTTTAGAGCAGAGTTTCAAAATTGTGATCCATAGAACCTTTTTCTGTAGAATTTTCATAGATTTTATAAAAGCATTTTCTGTGAAGTAGAATTAAGCTACAATAGAGAGAAGTCATGTGTCTAAATTCATGTTAGGGGAAAGGTGATTCTGCTATGGTTTCAAATTTCCTAATTCTTTGCTATTCTGATGGGGCAGCTCTTCTCACATACTCCTGGAAACCTTAGAAATGCCAAACATGCACATTTGTATTTGCTTTTACACCAACAATCACAGTATTCATCCTTCTCAGTGAGTTTCCCATCCCAAAGTCAATAGTATTTGACAGAAGTTGGCAAATAGAATAATGTAGGCATCTTTTTTCATGTTAATAGTATATATGTATTTCAACATCATATGTTTGAATTTAAACATATATTACTACTGTATTTTGTTGATACTGGCCTCATCTGTATCCTTTGTATAAGCAGTAGCTTAAATATTCCAAAATAATTTGATATAGCTTTTAGTTGGTTACATGGTCACAGAACCTATACATTCTCACTTCATAATTTTACTTTCTTTTATGTATTTAGTACAGGATCTACAAGGTCTCACTACACAGCTTGGACTCATAATGATCCTCTTGTCTTCAGACACCAAAGGGCTGAGATTGCAGGTGAGTGTCACCACGCCCAGTCTCAATTACTACCTCAGTGTGCCCTGGGGACAGGGCCAGCACGTCAGGGAGGATTGAACCTCAGTCCCTGCACCTGCCCAGGCAGGTGATTTAGCCCCCTGAGCTATTTGGCTGGCCCTCGCAATTTTACTTTTGCAATAGTAAAATATGTACAATTTACTTTGCAATATATCACCAAAATGAAATTTTAGGTCATTTTCATTTCAAGACCACCAAATTATTTTCTCCTTGTAGCCAAATTTTCTTACCTTTGTTGTTGTTACTGTTGTTGTTTCATTTTATATATATATATATATATATATATTTGGTAGAGGGTCTCACTAAGCAGCTTGGACTCATAGTGATCCTTCCGATCCAGCCTCAGCAGAACTGGAATTACAGGTATGCATCACCATGCCGGTTTCAGTGGTCAGTTCAGTGAATCTGGGGGCCCACCCAGAGTGGTATGTGGTGCTATGAATCGAGCCCCTGTCCCTTGCCTGGTCATGTGATAAGTGGATGTTCATTAACTTTTAAAGAAATTGCTACAATACTTTCACAAGAATGCAATTTGTGTTCGCATACAATATATTAGATTAACAATTGGCCCTCATATTCAATTTAGTTAATATGTCACCATAAATATTTTATAAATAAAATAGCTCTGTGTGCCATTTTGATGACAAAAATAAACTGCAAGAAATGAGTTGACGGGCAATTGATTTGTTATGCAAATATCACCCCGTACTCAAAGATGGTTCTGAGGTCAGTGGACATTATAAGCTCTCACACCATAAACATTCAGTACGGCTGACCAAAACAACATCATATAGCATTATGACTCTAGTTTTCATTTGTTTGAAATGAATGAAATCTATAGTGTTTGACAATAGCAAGTAATAAATAAAGACAATATTGATTTGTGGCAAAATTTTCTTTCTGTCAATTAGAACATAATCTCAAATCACCATTCATATGTTCATATAACATTATGACATACTTTGCTGTTTGCTGTGTTAAGTAGACTTTCTGAAGTTCTGATCTTTTTGATGAAAACATGTATTTGTCATTAACGTGTCTTCTTCAGTTAAGTATCCATTCAAATCTTTTATTCAAGTCTTAATAGGATATTTTGTGTTTTCTTAATTTTTGATCACTTACCTTTTTATTATAATCTTAATATTGTTAATGAGCTGCATTTATAGGTCTGCTATATAATTCTTCATGCCTCACATTAGGCTACTGGCAAACAAATACATGTCTTAGGTATAACAACTCTATTCATTTACTGTGAGTTCTCCTGCAATTCTTAAAAGGTTATATTTAAAAACAATGAATAATAAATAAATTCTACTACACTACACACAGAAAATAATCTTAATTGACTGGCTCTTCTACAAAATTCTTTAATTTTTAAAAATATTTTAGGGAAGGGTCTACAGGGTGTTCAGTGTCTCACTATTTGATCGGACTCATAGTGATCCACTTGTTTACAGCCTGCCAAGAGCTGGGATTACAGGTGTGCGCCCCCACACCCAGTCTCAATTACCTTCTCAGAGTGTCCCAGGGCAGGGCCGTCATGGCAGACCAGGGATAGAACCCCCAGCCCCTGTGCAAAATTATTTAATTTTAAAGATGCTTGAGAACTTAATACAAGTTAAGTGCACTTAATCATATAAAAACACTCAACTATGGATGCTTTACTCTAGCATTAATTCTAACAATTTATATTTTCCATTCTTAATTCAGAGACAAGAAATTTGATCTAAAAAGGATATTTGAAAAAGACACATTTATCTTTTTTTTCCCCCTGTGTTTAGGACAGCATCTACAGAGTCTACAGGGTCTCGCTACATAGATCTGACTCATAGTGATTCTCTTGTTTGCAGTTTCCCAAGTGCTGGGATTTCCAGTAGGCCACGCCAGGGATTGAACAGGGTTGCTGTGCTCTGCCTACGCATGTGCTTTAGCCTGCTGAGGTATCAGGCTGGTCCCAAACTTGAGAGGTTTTTTTTGTTTTTGTTTTTGTTTTTTGGGGGCAGTTTTTGGCTGGCTCAGGCTACCATAAGGGCGGGTCTGGTGAAGTATGTGGAGCTAGGGATCAAACTGAGGTCCCTTGCACCTGACTGAGTTTTCCAAAGCAGGCACTTCAAACAACTGAGCTAACCCGCACCCCCAAGATACATTTAACACTTGTTAAAATTAATGGTAATCTTAGTGGTAAATAAAATAATAGTTGTAAATTTTTCTTGTTTTTGAGCCACTGTAAGTCTATTTAGAAATCAATATATATCTTGTTCAGTAGTAATATCCTGTACCCAGCTAATACATTTTGTAAATAGTAAATGTTAAAATTTAAAACAATATTAGGTTCAATATTTTATTTGAGAAATGCTTATTAATTATCTTTGACGTATTTGTATAAAATACAGGCATTGTTTCATAGCTAATACATATTTATGGACAAGAACAAAGTTAGACTTCTGGAACAATTCCTTATATGTTATAGTTAATTTTCCAGAAATGTCAATTAAACTT
>NW_004524675.1:6932736-6969449 GCF_000260255.1 Octodon degus | reverse complement strand
TTTTTTGTACCAAGGATTGAACGAAGGACCTAGCGCTTGCCAGGCAGGCGCTTATTCTACTGAGCTATCTCCCTGGCCCTATAACTGTATCTTAACACAGGGAAAGAAAATACTTGCCTCCTACACTGGAATAATTTGCCTATTGCTATAAGGAAAATGATGCAAGGACAATTGAGAAAAATTGAAGTATCAGAAGTATATAAATGAAAGCAGTGAAAATCTCTTATTATATCATCAAATGAAAATGGTAATATATTAGGAAACAGGTAAAGCATGAATTTTGGAAAAGGTATTCTATGTTTTGTGTTAACAACGTTCCCCTATTATTTATTTGCGCATCTTGGAAATAAATGTTCTACACTTGCATTTTGATCTTCTGCTCTTTTTCAGCTCTAAGTATCAGGATATACAGCTAACATTTTATCATTAGTTGTAACCTGAACTCATGCATGCTGACTAGATACTTTCTACTCACTAAACTCCAAATAATTTTCCAAATATGTTCCAAATATTTTTCTTTCATTCTTTTTTTTTAAATAGACTGATTTTATCCAATTTTTCTTTCTGAAATTTTTCTAGTTTATACTGTCATTTAGACGCACATTACCCTGTCTTCTCTGATTTAAATTCCTAAGATACTGAGAGAAATAGAAACTGTTTTGAACAATAATTTGGGATTTTTGACTAATAAATCAGAATTTCTAATATATCAAAGTGCTTCTTCTTTTACACACAGATATCTCATTTGCATATATTGCTTTTTATTAATCACCTTTGTAAATTTAAAGAGAAAACACTTTAACTTCATTTACTTTTCTTGAGAATAACAGAAACTGATGTGACTCTCCCAAACTACCACAATATCTTGCAAAAGTTGACCTCTTGGCTCACAGAGATAATATTAATTCATTGTATTTTTAAGACAAACAAAATTCATGGTTTTTTATTGGCAGGTGATTAATTAATTTGTATCAAATTTTGTAAAATCCCTTGTCACCAAATGCTTCAGACTCACGTGTTCTTGATTTATACCAAGCTACATTAACTTCATTCAAATAGTTTTCCTTCTGGAGTTAAATACATTGGTTCAATGGATGTATTCAAAAGAGCTAGAGATGTTTCAGACTTAAATATATTCATTCCCAAACCTGAATTCAGCACTGTATGCCTTGGTAACTCTTGGCACTTTATAGCGAAACACTTAGCTGAGATCAGTTGTGGCTTTCTCAGCAAAATACCAGAGCCCAACTTTAGAAAGCACATGTGGTGGAAGCAGAGTGGGTGATGGGTTGAAGAATGTTAAAAATTGCTTAGCTAAGTCTGACATTTTACCTTTTAAATATTAATTATACAATGGGCTTCTTCCTATTTACATACCTAAGTGTTTGCTTGGGACATAAATGGTACTAAATCGTCTTGAGAAAGGCGTAGAACAGCTTTGTTAGATAAAACTTCTTGCAGCTGGTAATTTTTGGCAATTAGTATTATGAATGCTAATGCAATGGGGAGTAGGCAAGATGCCTCCAGGATGCCACTTATCTCTGTAAAACGAAAGAAAATGTCAGAAGTGGTGAGCCTGCTGAGAGCATTACTTCTGGGAGGGAAATAGATGGCAAATGTTAAAATTATCATATTTATGGACAGGCTAGAATTTTAAGAACAGAGTATCTAATAGATAATCTAGTAAATAGCATTTCCTGTAAATATTTTAAGTGCTTATTTTGCATTCCCTATTATAACCATAAAGAACTCTTTTTAAAATGTTGTACTAACTATATATCTGATCTGAAACAACAATAGAGTGTGGATTCACAAAAATCAATTCTTCGGGTTATCTCAATAATTGTAGAGGAAATTAGGGGCAGTTATGTCCATGCTCCACATCTGTATTTGAGAGTTTGGGGTAGCTAGCAATGTACAAGACACATTATGAAGAAAAAGCCACCACACCTATGAGAATCTACTGCTTAGATCCCAGAATTGTCAGCAAATGTTTCAAAGCAGTTACATTTACTTAAACTTTCTAAGTGAATAAAAAAATGGAGCTATATATCACTACTATCTAAGCTAGGTAATGTGGAGTAACTTTTCACTGGAAATAATGTTTGTAAAGAATAATTCAATAATTATCATTGCATAAATTATTTACAATTCAAAAATGAAAATATATTATCTCTTTGCACATTTTTTATCATTTGGAAACTCTAAGTTGTAGTTTATACATTGTTCTATGTAGCTCCAAATTTCCAAAAGAAAAATTTTAGAACCATTTGAAACTTTAGTTTTTAATATGCTGATGGGCATTCTTTTCTTAGGTCAAACTTGAATTATATGACAATGAAAAGAGCAGTAAGTTTGGTCAGGAAGTTAAGTCTTCATTTTATATGGTATGCTAAAACAGGTAAGAAAAAATATATATTTATTTAGCTACTTGGCTATGCTAAATATCATGTGAGGATATAATCATGAGGAATACTATCAATACAAAATAACCACTTATAATTTTGAAGGATAGTTTTAATCACCAGTTTCAATGACCCTAGAGAACTCACAAAGCGTATGTCATACACATTAATATTTTATTTGTAAAGTATGGTCACAAGATGAAGAAAACATAAGAAAATGATAGACTAAGGAAATATACATTTGAAGCTTTTACATACCTCAGGTATTTTTACCTGTAGAATTGTAAAAATAAAGAATAAAAATATAACTCTGCTCTCAAGAACCTGCATAAATTTTCCAGAAAGAAATATATACATATATATGTATAATATTCATGTATTATCATAATTTAATTGGAAATGTTTACCAAGAAAGAACATTCATAATAGCATGCTGTAAATTTGATTGAAAGAGTATATAAGAAAGTCTTCCAGTATTATTCTTAGGTAGCATGATGTTTAATGGGATCCAGGTGAAAATCTATTATTGAATTTCCAAAATTGTTTTCTAATGAGGAAAAATCTTATGAAATATTCAATAATTTTATATATAAAATATTTCTTTGAGGTAATTTATGTTAGTGAACAATTTTAGAAAAACCCTAAGAAAATTCATAAATTATGAAATCGTGTACCATAATTTAAAGGTACATGTTTAAAATGGTTGCACAGGAAATCAGTGTGGAGACTCCTTAAAAAAACTAGGACTGGAAATCCCATTCAAACCAGCTATTCCTCTACTGGGACTTTTCCTGGAGGATCTGAAAACCTCATGCTATAGTGATATATGTCTACCTATGTTTATAGAAGCACAATTTGTGATAGTCCAATCTTGGAAACAACCAAGATGACTGTCACCTGAGGAATGGATGACAAAGATGTGATATTTTTATATAGTGGAGTATTACTCAGCTATGAAGCATAATAAACTTGAAGCTTTCATGCTTAAGTGGATGCCACTTGAAGATGTACTCATAAGTGAAATATGCCAGACACACATGTGTAAATATTGTATAATCTCCCTAGTATAAGAACGCAAAAGAAGAAATACAAATAGAAAGGTATAATACATTTAAAAGGAAAGCAAGAACTTGAGGACTAGACAATGATGAGAGAGCAGGGAGAAGAGCTAGGAAACATGACAGAGGCAAAGCCATACAGTTATATGTACAAGATGGGTAAGGCAATAATCCTGAGAATCTTCAGAAATTTTCAAAGCTAGCAGTTAATTGGAAGGATTCTCACCCTGACTATATATACTGACACCTGTGAACTAAGCAAGTACTTTGAAGATGGCAATTTGTAATAGTAGGGTCATGCTTGGAATGCCTGTCATTCTGGTTTTCTGAAGACATGCTGCTTGTCATGACATGCCGGTTGCTGCTGTGCTGTCTTTCGGGTGGATGAATGTTTAAAAAGGAAGGGAGCGGTGAATGAAGGCAGGAGACAGGAAAAGAAGTGTTATGGAACTGTCTTGCTACAATGCTATATATGGTTAGATTTCTGGACTTATGTGTAAACATATATAATTGTTTATTCCTATTTTAAATATATTTTAATTTTTAAATTTTTTTGTCATATAGGGATTTAAAGTTTAACATCTCAATACTTGATGAAAAATACCTGTTCCATGTTATGCCTAAGATGTTTGATATTCACACAGATAGTGAGGTTAAACTCAACAGCCTAGGTTGTATGGTAATAACAATAAGCTTCAATTCTGGAGGGTTAACAACCTAAGTTTGCAGACCAAAAATAAGAGAAAAAGGAGGACAGCAAGGACAGCCAAAATTTTGGCCATAGCCTTCCAAGATCAATTAAGATGCAGGACAAATGAGAACCTGTACTACAACATCATGTAACTCAGTTATGTCCCAAATTTTCTGATCAAGGAGATTATGGGGCCAAAGAGGAAAGTGATCGATAATGTAGAGTGTGCCTAAGGAGAGTTACATGGAGAGAAAACATTCTCTCAGGTTTTCACAGAGAGCAAATTGGTCAAGCAATGGCTGTGACTCATCCACATGGCTGACACTGACAAAGGATGTACAATCTGAGGTACAGGGTCTCAGGATAAATACTGAGGGGATTTAACTGACCTTATTTGATCCCAAAGCTACAATTCTTGTTACATAAGTCTTGTTTTACCTTGGTTTTAATCCTCCAGCTCAAAAGTATAAAAACGAAGTATAAGAAATAAAGCCATGTTATTATGTTGAGCTGTAGGGGACTCAGGTCAACAACTTCCTACAGTGCCAGTCATGTGGAGGATCCAATACTATTATGGACTCCTGGACTATTTTGGAATATTTTGCTGAGCTCACACACCTATAATATTTAAATGATGTAACTAAACAAAAAAGGGAATATAGATGAACCATTTTGTATCTGTGTATTCAAAATGGTTAGGATAGGTATACATCTACTTTCTCTTAATTCATTGAATAGAGGGATTTGTTCTAATAGTGTTTGTAAATAGGATATCATGTCTGCATCTGGTCCAACAAATAACCATGAGGAAGTAAGGATGCAATGTGTTAATTATTGCAACTGTCCTACTCATTTGGTTTGAAACTGTCTCATTGTTATTTGTTTCTCAAAATTATGGGAAAAAACAAAATTATTGCATAGCAAAATATTTATATAACTTCACTATATTCACATAACATATGTAATATAGGTGACAAAAGTGTGTTACATATACAATGTGATATTAATGCTACCAAAACTACAACACAAATTCAAAGTTAGTTCTATTAAATTAAAAAAAAAGTTTCTAAATTCTGGTATGACCCAGTTCACCTGTGGTGATTCCTGTAACTTCTAAAATCATAAAAGTAAAACATACCAAGGGACTGAAGGAATGAGGAAGAGGCATGAAGGATGTGAGGTTCCAGAGGATAAGCAAATCAATTTAGTTAAAATATTAATTGGGACTATAATAATTTGATAGATGTAGTTCTTATTATGATGTACCAATGGGAAAAATACAAATAAAGGTATTTTCCTAAAGAAACAAAAAAAGGTAAGGAAAGAAAGAGAAGAGAAAATTATATATGGTCAGAACACAATATACTCATATATTTATAAGCCTGTCAATGTACCAAGAAGATATATGTTTTAGATTTGTATGAAGATAACATAATTGCAGGATAAATTAAAGAAATTTTGGCAAAACTGCAGAGATTAATTTATTACCCATTTTGATAGTACATGCATATATATTTTAATAATTGATAGTTCAAGTAGTCAAAAAGTTAGTTTGTAAATATATAAAAACTGGATGATGTTCAGATAATTATATGCTATATTTTATTTATGCAAATAAATCATATGTATTATGAAATTATCATCTTATCTCAAACAAATAAGTTGTATAGTTTGTAATTCTCTTACACCTGGAAAAAAGTTCATATCCATCCAAAAGAAAAATAACAATGTATATGCTGAATTCTGAAATCACATTGGGCATATGATAGATGAAAAAAATCAGGCTTTTGTCAAATTAATCTGTCTCTGAATCTTATTTAGTCCAGAGTAGAATAGTGCAAAGTTATGTGGAAAGTTTTATAGGCTTTTTCGGTCTAGTCAAAAATTTATTTTGAAAGCAAAGTTTTGGATGAAATTGGAGATTATTACATCTATATTTGACATGGGTAAATCAATGTATATCAAGATATAGACAATCAGTGGCCTGCAAAATATCTCAGATACTTTTTATTTCTTCTTAACTGAATGAGTTTAACTTTTCTTCCCCTTAGTATTATCATACACACACATACACACACACACACACACACACACACACACACACACACTAATCCATTGTAAGGGTGCATGTGATTTTATAGGGTCATTGGTAAATTTTACATTTCTATTTCTTAAGTAAGAGATTTCATCATTTCTGGCGAACCAAAGCACTGACAAATTAAAAAACCATTTCATGCATAGAAACTTCCTTTGTGTGCCCCTCTCTTCCTTTCACAGTGCTGGGCCCTGTTTTACACTGGCTCTGTCTCCTAGCAGATGATACTTCAAGGTACTCTAGTCTGTCTGCGACTTCCACTTGCCATTCCTCAAGCACACGGAAAGTGCCTTGCCTGTCATGTATATCCTGAGAGGTTCCTGTTGAGCTAAGCATACGTTACATGTACGAGGACTGCTTTATTGATTGGATGGATGCATGCAAGTGTGCGTAAATGTCTAACTAGCTAGAATACAATTCCCCTTGGCTTAGTAAATGTAACTATTTGGCCTGCGACATCTTTCTTTCTTTACTACATTGGCTATCTTCCCAGAGCTCAAGGGCTGAAGAGGAGTCCTGAAAGCAGCCCAACTCTGGCAGACGCACTGGGGGTTTTAATCAAGACAGTGCTTCCTTGGGCATTAAAATCAAATGCATTGGTTCAAAGAAAGTAGTGTAACCATTTGTAAAGTTATAAAATCAGCATAACTAATGTCCAAGCTGTTTGGGAAAAGGAAGTAGTGAGCAAAACAAAGATTTGCTTAAAGGAAAATGTCTTTCTTAATTCTTTGATGCTACAGTTCATCATAACAATAGAAAATTTAAGTGAAGAATATCTCTTTATTCTACTATAAACTAAACATTGTAAGTCAATCAATGTTTTAAGTTTTCACCCTAATAACATGTCTTCTAAAGTGGGAGTTCTTCACATGACAGGTAGCAAAAGCAATCACATTCTGAAAGAACTCAGGGTACATTTTTCTTTTAATAGCCAGCTTAGCCAAGACAACACACAGACACACAAGCACACACACACAGCTGCTGCTGTGTTTCACAATGTAAAAATCTCAAAGGAGACATTCATGTGAAATATATATCTTGAAATGCTGACTATTCTGGGTAAGTCCATTTGAAATTTCACCAACATTTATTTTACAGATATAAATTTAAAATTATATTATTTTAGTAACACACACATACTGTAGAAATATATTTGCACATAGGTGGTATAAACGTGCATTTGCACATTAATGTCACATATAATATCCACTTAACATCAAAGCATGTCTCATAAAGCGGAAGGAGTGAGGAGTACCTTATATTTCAGAACTTCATGAGTAGTTTCCAAATGTTTGTCTATGGAGGATTTACCACCACAAAATGAATCTAGAGTTTGTAAAACACTTTTATTTATTTAGTTTGGATTCCTAGGTATAGAACCTGAGATAAAGACATCTGTGTGCAAGTTGGTGAGTAAGTGCTGTCAAGTGAGACCAGTAAAACTAAAACCACTGTATTAGAAAATTTGCATATGCCCAATTCACACTTATTCTGTCTGAAGAATTAATATTTTTTAAGACTATATAATTCTCACCATAAATTTCATTTGCTGCATCCTAGTGACTTCTTCTGTTACAATGTTTCATATCAGTTAACAAATAACTTGACCCCATATTAATTAGACATACTGCTTCTTTGATATCTAGTTAAGTCTAGTATACTTGCAAGATGACATACATGTTAGACAAATCGCATGTAATTTGTGAAAATAAACAAAACATACTACAAAATACACCTTACTACAAAAAGTCAAATTTCATACTTTCAGGATGTTATCTGCTAATAATCAAGTTTATATTTTATTATGCAACTATCTCACTTTCAGAAGAGTCAATAAGAATTAGAAATATTACATCCATTCTTTTGTGAGCTTTGTCTTCGGAAGGAGTTCAAATTTGTTTTCTTTTAAAATTTCAGGGTATATGCAAATCCAGAACCCAGAATGTAAATCCTTCCCTCAATTCTGCTCCACACATTCCAATTCCATTTACGAAAACTTATAATAATGTACTAACATGTCAACAATTATTATCCATTGGCTCTTATTTTCAACACATTAGCCTATATTATCTTTTCAAAAAGCTTGATCCCTTTTATTCTTCTTTTGCAAATATTTCCAAAACTCCATATTGCGGGGGGTGGGGGTGGGGGGGAAGGTCAGAGTAGTAATAGTAGCATATTTCCTCCCTTTCCTACCTTGGACCTAGTCGTTTCCTACTCATTCCTGCACCTTTACTCTACTCCGTAAACTGTGCTAATTGCTGGTCTTTAAACATCCTAGTTGTGCTTCTCTGTTAAGGCTTAAGTTAATAAGAGGTGACAGCAGAAACAACACTTGTTTGCTCAGGGTTAAAACTGGGTGGTAAATTGTTACATTCTCACCTACCTTGTCTTGTCTCCTACCTCCAACTGATCTATGAAGAAAAAAATGAAGCTTTTATTTTGAAACCCGGGTCTGTACTCCTCCATCCTTTATATTTGTGATCCTGTTCTACCAGTACCTAAAAACCATTCTGTTGGAAGCGCTTTAGACCACCTCTTCTCATATCAGTATCAACTGATTTTTTTATTCCTGCTCTGCCTTTATAGCAGCTCTTCTATGAGAGATTTTCTTTATCCCTAATAACCACCTTGTGACCCAGTTTTGCTTTTGGAGTCTGATCTTGATATCCTTCTCACAGCTCAGATGTGGCCTCTTACTGATTCACTGTGACATTTTAGTCCTACTTCTGAGCTCCAGTGACTATGAGGGCACCAAGATTTCTTCCTGGTAGAAAGTCTAGACTCCTTTTGTTAATTTTCTTAGTTTTGAACCATTCATCCCACTTTGAGGGGATGGGGTTGTTGCTCATGCTGCTATACATCTTAGATGCTGTCATATGCTGACGGAGCTGGACTCCACAATTTCTGTATATTTTCACATTATTCACAACATCTGCCTTTAGTTTACAACCTAATTTACTATCATTAATGGGACAATTTCCATCACTTTTCTTTCAATAAGTACAACAGAACAAAGAACTCCACCATCTCTTTTAGTTTTTAAAATGCTTAACTTTCTTTTCATCCCTGTCTTTCTCCTCCCCATTTTTAAAAGATGTGATAGCTAAGGTACTGCATATTTTTGTCAATTGTGATAAAAATAGAGTAATTTTATTTGTATATATGCACAGATTATGCTTTCGTTGGCTGTCTCTCTTATTGTGTGAAGTTTTCTAAATTGACTAGAAATTCACTCAGAAAAGCAGGACGTGGTGAATCGGAATATGCTGACAAGAAGAAAGAGCAAAGACTCATACAATTCAAATCTTAATATAACATATGTGCACATGTGCATAGGAGCAAGTACTGATAAGATCGTAAGTGCTTAGCATCCATTAAACATGGATAAAAATGTTTATTCATTGTCCTTAAGATTGTCATTACAAGGGCTGATGATGTAGCTCAGTGGACTAAGCACCTGCCTAGGCAAGCAAAGGGACTGGGCTTTGATCCCTAGTACCATATGCTGCACTGGTCCACCCCTCAGACATGCTGAGCCAGCGACCAAGACCGGACATGGTGGCACAAACCTGTAATCCCAGCACTGGGGAGGCTAAAAACTGGAGGATCACTGTGAATTCAATCTGTATAGTGAGACTCTGTACCAAATACATAAAAAATATTGTCATTAAATCAAAATAGGTATTACTAAGTATAAAACAATGGTTTTACATGAGGGATTATTAGATAATCATAATTTATCACAATTAATTCCACAATATACTATGAATGTAAATATTAATCAAGATAGTTTTGTAATTTGAAGAAAAGTAAGCCTTCTTATGTCTGTTAGCTTACCAATTGTGAGTGCTAATTTTACAACTGTGTGAATGATGAAACTTATATTTGATTAGTAATATAAATAGAAGGGCCAGCCAAATAGCTCAGGGAATTAAAACACTTGCAAGCAGGTGCAGGAGCTGGTGCTCCATCCCCTGGCCTGCAGTGCCAGCTCCGCCCCCGGGGCTCACTAAGACAGCAATTGAGACTAGGCTTGGTGGCACATGCCTGTAATCTCAGCTCCTGGGAGGCTGTAAACAGGTGGATCACTACAAGTCCACTCTAGTAGTGAGATCCAGAACACTCTGTAGACCCTTTCCTAAAATGTAACGATAAATAAGAGTGGTCCAAGTGTAATCATTTATTATTTTAAAAGTTATATATTTATCATGTCCCATTCACTGATTGAGTGAAACAAGACAATATTTCTGCTCTTCTGGATTTAGTGAGAGAGCTGAAGCATTTAAATTTTCTGTATTTTAGAGCATGGTTCATCTACTTGCTGTTCACAGCCAAGGCACTGTGTAAAGGATGAGAGATGACTCCAAGCCCATGTCCAATTCCAACTCCATGAGAGCCAATCAGACTGCTATTTGGGGCTGGGGATTTGGCTCAGTGGTAGAATGATTACCTGGCAAGCTGCAAAGTCTGGGTTTGGTCCTCGACCCAAAAACAAAAACAAAAACAAACAAACAAACAAAAAACCTTCCATAAGACTCCTATTTATCTAAGACCCCTCAACATGGGAGAATTCCAGGAAAATGATAACCCCAAACTGAAGCTTCTGCAGGTTTATACTGCTGGAAATAAGAAGTAAGAACAAAGGACAAAGAAGGACTTTTAAGCAGGAGCTCACGTATGGAGCAGGAGAAGGTCAGGATGGGCTGCTATACAATTACCCTTAGGGAATATATAAGTGACAAATTAGAAAACAGGAGGCACAGGACCACAGCATTGTTTCTCTAAGGCAATACATCTTGATCCTACTTGGGTTTGTGGGCTTGTATCTTTCAACCCATGCATTCTGGGGGGTTTTAGGCACACCACCCCAGAGGCCCCTTATCTCCACATATCCACCTCATACATTCCCCTGGCTGATGCCCCACATCTACTATTAGCTGCATAAACATGAGTAGAATACCTACACGTACTGAGAAAACACCGATAGTAAGGACTCAAACCAAACACCGCTATGTAGGTCTTGACTGTATTTTACCACATTGCATTTAGGCTTTATTGGCAGGACAGTAAATGTAGTCATGATTACAACATTTACACACTGCATTATCTGCTACTAGATGTTGCATCATGACTCTGAGACAAATTAAAAAATTCTAGGGAGGATCACTGTCTCAGCTGAAGCAAGTATCAATCCCAGAGCAGATTAAAAGTAGCTAGAAGCTGACACATGTGAAAATATGTCATATCTTTAGTGATTATAAGGATGTCATGGAAGGAGAGATGTTGTAAGCAATAAAATGCCAAGTAGACAATCTGAATAGATGTCTATTGTAAACAACATAGAAATATATGTATAATTTAATCTTTTCCTCATCAGTATGATATATTGTAAGGAAGAAATATAAGTAAATTAACATTCCTAAAGGACTAACTTCATTTGTGATTCCTTAGATTTCTTTGTATATATTACTAAAGAAATTTAAAAATGATGACTAAAAGTTTAAGGACACATATGATTCCTTGTTATGAAATTCACCACAACATATGGAAAACATGAAGAACAGAACAGAAGTGCCTCTTTTCAGACAGTAAGAGTAGCATTGCCTTGTATTTCTTGCACTTAAATATAGAGGACAGCCAGAAATAGAATAATAAATACAGTAAGTGGCATCTATTTCTGTCCAGGGAAAATATGACTAATATAGATGTACCTGTCAGTGTTCACTAAGGAAACAGATTCAATGCACGATATATAAATATGCAATGATTTTCAAGATCGGCACACGATGGCTGCACACAGAGTCAGACAGGGAGCAACACAGAAGTGCCGTCCATGTTCTGGAGCTCCAAAGGAGGTAGCCAAGGTCAGTGCCTGCAGCTCACTGTAGTGTCACACGTGGGTCCACGTCAGGAGGTTGCAAGGTCTGCAGTGGGGTCCAGGTGAGGGAGAATTACGCACTCCCTTGAAAAAACAGGCTGGGCCCTCCTTCTTCCTTGCTCTTGCATCCACTCAGGGTACCCACCCAGTGGTTGGCCCCCCTCCCACCAGGGTGGATCTTCTCTCTTCATTAAATTACTTCAGCCACATCTAGAGCTATGCTAATCTAATTACTTGGCTGTTTCTTACTGAAATTGTCACCCTCAGTTAACTACTATGATAGAAAGTTTCAAAAGCTGTCCACATTAGAAAGCAAACTTGGAAGTTTACTTCTGCTCCAACACTATCTTTTAACCTCAAGGGAAGAATTGACCAAGTCCGGATAAAATGCCTCTTACTGTACCTCAATTAAGAATCTCAATGCACTATATTCTAATATTGTTAGTTGTTATAATAAATTAATCCAAATTGTTCAAATTTTATCATACATGATAGTTTTTGCTTTTGTCTCATATTCACTTAGAAGGTTCTTATGCATTATATGACAGAAATTGGTATTCAGAATAGTCCATATTTTTATGTAAAGTATTTTACTAATTCCTTCTAAAAGTTGATGCTTTGAATAACAGAAATATTCACTCATTGTTCTTCCATTGAATCTCTAGGAAAAAGGCAGTTGCCCCTTTCAATTTATTACAGTAAAATTAGACTTTATTTCCATTCAGGTAAGACCCAAATTTCTTCAGATCCTCAAGTGATAGGAAACAGGACATTAACACAAGAAAGCAGTATCTATATCACAATGTGGTTTGTTTTATTTGAAATTTGAAAATTTTCCAGGAGACAGAAAGGGAAAGCTTGGCATAAATCATTTAAAATTAGTGGTTTATTTTTTAATGTAGGAAATGTTAGAAATGTTTATTTGATCTTCTGTAACCATAACAAAGGCAATTGCAAATATGGAAGGAAAAAACTACAAATATATTTTAAAGTCACATTTAAATTATTATTTTAAATGGCAATTGATTGGCTTAATACAGAAACATTATTCCTTATATCATAGGCTCTAGATAATTTAAAACTTAAAATAATATAATTTATAATCATTGCATCACACATAAAAGATATGAAAAACCATTATGCTCCTAAGTCCTTAAATTATATTTGTTATAACATTCTCTACTTGCATCTCTTTTTAAAATGTATTTAGCACAGGGTCTCACTACATAAATCGGACTTGTAGTGATCCTCCTGTTTTTCAGCCTCCCAAGTGCAGGGATTACAGGCACATGCACGTCCAGTCTCAATTGCTGTCTCAGTGCACACTGGGAGAGGGGCCAGCAGCACGGCAGGCTGGGGAGCTACTTGCGTCTTTGCTACCTGTCCTACTCTATTTGTCCAGATCTGCAAGCAATTAAATGAATCTACTCAACATCCAACTCACTTGACCTCCTTTTTATACTTAGATTATTCCACACACTCTTCTTAGTGCTTGAAAATGAACTGCTTTCTTTGCACAACCATGCAGCTCCTTCACTGTCCCTGCGAGTTTCCTCACAACAACCCTAATTATGCAGCTTCAACCTTAGTGATCCTCAGATTCTACTTTTTTTGTACTTTTTATTTTTTTATGTTTTGGTTTTCTCCCTCAGATTCTACTGATGGTAAAAAAATAACCTGGATACTTCAGAAACAAACTCTCAAGCTCTGTGTCTGACACTCCACATAAAGTCTGTAGATCTTGTACTAGGTTATGGAAAGATGAATACTTAATGAACAGTCCAAGATAGGTTTTGCAACAGACAAGGAGGATCTGAGAATCTCCAGTGATTTGTTGTTTCCTTCATATTTCTCTTATATTGTTTTTTCTTTTACACTGTAGCAACAGCTCAGGGAAGGAGCTTGGTTGATATTCATTCTAATTCTAATCTCTTCTCTGATATATATAGTCTGAACTTTCTGCAGTTTACAGGGCTCACACATTCATTATTTCAGAAGTTTTTGTTGCTTCTTAACTCCAAGATAATGAAAATAAAATGTATTTAGGGCACAGATTTAAAAAAAATCCAAGATCTATCCCCAAGCTGCCTTTCCAGCCTTCTCTCCTACCACATGGGTATACATACTGTATTGTTAATACCGTAAAATATGCACCAAATTCAGAATATGCTATGCTGCCTACATATTTTTCCCAGGTTTTTGCTCTGTACTTAAATTGTACTTCTCTTCCCCACTCATCCATTGAGACCCTGCTTTCAGTTATTCTCTAGTCTTTTCCTCAGAACTCCTCCTTCCCAATCTATCCTACAATTATTCTTACTGAGTCAGTAAAAATCGCAAGTTATATCTTTTGACCATCATGCATCAGAGAGGAGAGAGAGAGAGAGAGAAAGAGAGAGAGAGAGAGAGAGAGAGAGAGAGAGAGAGAGAGAGAGAGAGAGATTATATTATCCACAGGCCCAGCATTACCATGGAGGAAAGGAATGACTGATGTTTCCTGGTTGCCTTTCCTTCAGCACACCATGCAGAATCATACAGGACAAGTGTTACATGTATACCTTTTGAAATCCTTAAGGGATGGATGCTCTCTCCAAAATAGAATGGGGCTTCCTTTACTATTGCCCCTCGACCCCTCACTCTTGCACATTTTGCCTAACTTCTACCCACTTTCACTAGTTTTTCTTTTGTACCTGCTAGCAATTATGAATATAGCTTCAGGTAGGTTTAACAATATATGGCCTTAGGTCTTACTTACCATACCCTCCACAAAACTTATTGAAATGGAAAAAGGAACTTGAGAACAGACACCTTAAAGATGCTTTACCTCCCCCAGACTGTTGTCATGACTGTATCAAAAAGTAGTTTTCAACCTGGAGAGGTTTCTAGACTAACACCACTCTGGGGAAAGGGTTGAGCAGTGAAACATGGCCTCTCCAGAGACACAAGAGG
This sequence comes from Octodon degus, assembly GCF_000260255.1. NCBI lineage: Eukaryota > Metazoa > Chordata > Mammalia > Rodentia > Octodontidae > Octodon > Octodon degus. Next base: position 6,954,370 of record NW_004524675.1, on the reverse strand, counting down.
AAAATACTATGACTACTACTGTTTTTTAAAAATGTAACAGCTAGTGAGTTCCTAACAAACAGTGATTGATCATTAACATCAATGTTCAGGATTGTAGGTGACCAACTGAGCTTTCTGATTCTGAAAGTTCTTGACCATGTAAGTAAAGGGCCGGATGATATCTCAAAAACTTATTTCTGATTCTATTTAAGAATCTAAACTTACAAAGATTTCTTCAGTTCTTAGGTAGCTATAGAATGTAAATTCTCTTAATGAAATGGACAGTTAGGAAGTGAAAAGATTCAAAGATTATTATAATGAGGTTGAAGGTGATGGATACTGTGATACCTGATACATTGTGTCAACTTGGCTGAATCAGCTCTGGCAGATCTCAGCGTGGGGGCCTAGCCCTGCAGGTGGGCAGGGCCCAGGAATTGAAAAAGGCTTCCTGCCGCCCTGCCTGGTTTCCTGCAGTCCCACCCCACTTCCCCTTCCATGGAGAAGTCTCAGTCTTGGAGGAGCTTGGTCTTCACAGCTGCACCACCTTGGAGGAGCTTCGAACTTCACTGTGGAGCGCTGGTCTTCGCAGTCAGCGCAGATGGAAGAGAGAGGCTTGATGGACGCTGCTGCAGCTACTGCTGCTCCTCTGCTCTTCATTGTTTTCTGCCACATGAACTGCTGTTGTTTGCCTTGCAGCCAGGGGAATATGGACTGAACCCTCCAGTAACTGTGAGCTAAATAAACCTTCCTTCATTTTGTGTGTCGGGTATTTGTCCCAGCAAGGAATAAAAAGTAACTAAGACAGATACATTTTTATTATGATGTATCCTTTACAAAAATGAACAAAACTGAAACAAATATATCTGCCTAAGAAATAGATTACAGTATCTCTTAAGACAAAACTGACAGTGTGAAAAAGAGACTAATGAAACCGAAGAGTAAGCTCTAATATTTGAAGAATCTATTGCTGTGAAATCTTGATCTATTTAACATATTATGTGGTAAAAAAGGGCTGAAGAATTATAATGGTCACTTAGATCTCTTTCTACATGTTGTTTGCTTGAGAAAAAAAAAGCAAGATTTGATTCTGTTTTCTTGTGTATATTTAAATAGATTCTGTGTGTCTAAAAAATTTTATTTGACTATGATTCCATGGTGGAGCCAGAAGATATTTGTCAGAGGTTCATGTATGTTAAATACTCATCTGATCTGAGCCAAAGTCTAATTTCATTCTACTAGATTGAAAGGGTCAACTGCAAAGTTCCTAGAGATACAATGGAAGAAGAATGAATGAACTTTTCTGTTAATTAAAGTCCATGCCTTTCCTGAATGTGCATCAGATATCATTAGAGAGTTCTGGAGGTAACAACAATAAAAGAAGTGTGTCTATTCACGATTGCCCTAAAGGTCTCAATGAAGTTTTCTTGCCATCTTTCTCACAGCTTGATAGAGTAATGACGAAGAGGTCGGTGGTCCTGCTTCTCAGCCTCCTGGATAAATAAAGCTAATGAAGTAGAAAAATGATATTGATAAAACTAGCCTGTTTTTTCAGTAACGTATCCCATCAGCTGGAAACTATTCAGTTTTGTGTTTAATCGGATCTGCCTGCAATCATCTCTTCTTGGCTTCCACATACTAAATGGGTGACTTGTTATTCAGCTTAAATAAGCTTAAATATAATCCTTATCTAAGTTCCTCACGTATTTCAAGGCAATGTTCAAAGGGAAAACCAACAATAGCCTTGTTTTTCTTTTAGGATATTAAAGTATTATCTGAATTTTTTATAATCTAATGCAAAAAAACTCTTAGAAATAACTATTTTAGATGATAGCTTCATTATTGTGAATATTGTAATACCTATTTCTTTACATACAACACTAAACCCAAACAAACTTTAGTGAGGTCATATAGACTAATTTATTAAAATGGAAATTGAATTCTAATTCCATAGTAATTAGGATTTGCATGGAAATGTCTTGACAGAAGAGTCTATTTTTTTTTGTTGATGGTATTCTGTGTAACATGAAATTAGAAAAGTGTCTAACATATTGGGACGTAACAGTCCAAATTTGCAGAATATGTATTTTCACCATTGTTTATGCCTAAGACAATTTTTTGTTTAGTCTTTTAAATGTAATTTTAAAGCTCTATGTTATTTTACTAATAAGCAAAATATCTTTAAATCACATTTTCCAAATTATAGAAAAGGGAATTAAGATATGGTTAATCATTTCCAAGAAAACTTCAACATATTCTGCCTTAAAAACATTCAATAGATAAATTATTGACTAGGTCAAAAAAATCCTGAGCTTTATCTTGAAATTCAGCTAGAGAACTGCAAGACCACACCAGTGAGGTCTCGGCATTTCGATTTAGTTTCATGCCAAATCCATTTCTTAAAATATTTTAAAGTTAAGTAAATGTTTCTATGAAAGGCATGTTGTGGTAATATCACAGAAACCTAAAAACTGACACAAAAAATTTTATTAAATATCTAATATAAGGTTGGATAAATAAAAACAACACTCAAAAATATACTTCAACAAATTTCAAACAGATGAAAGCCATGGCAGGGGTGTTATGGTTTGTATCTAGTTCTCCCTGCAAAGTCTCATGGAGTCATGGGGTGGCTTCTGGAGTCTGTGATTGATCATTGTGGATGTGGATGCTGCACCTACTCTGGGGCAGATAAGGAGGGGAGAGGGGTTAGCTAGCTGCCAGAGCTGCTGCCACTCCCTTTTGCTCTCTGCTCTTTGCTGCCACTATGAAAAATTGCTCTCTGCCATGTGCCTTTCTGACTTGAAGCCAGCTGAGTACAGGTTGAACCCTCCACAAACTGTCAGCTAAATAAACCTTTCCTTTCTTCAGTTTGGGTGTCTGATATTAGTCTCAATAAGGAGAGAATAAGAGTAACTGAGACAAAGAGATATTCATTATAATTTTTACAGAGATTTCAATGTTTTTGTAACCTACTACATATTACTTCTGTACATTTCATACCAGGACATTAAATAATGAAACATGAAAATATGTTATGTTAAATAAGAATCAGTGAAAATATCTTTCAATAGAAAATATTTGACAATAATTTTCATCAGAAACTTTTCTACTTTCTATTTAACTTTTGAAAAGTTTCCAATACATTTCATTTAAAATAATATCAAGTATTCTTCAGAGACATCTTTGGCTCAGATTTTAGTTACCCCAAGCTAGCAGAGTAGACACAGGGCTCTCCAACTAGCTCTGCTGTGATATTCAACAATTACTATCTGCATAGTTAGGGGAATTTCTTTAACATATTATTGCAGTCAAATATTAAACAAAAAATGATATATGATGACAAAGTTTAATAAAATCTAATAGGTACTAGAACATAAAGCCTTTGATCCGCAGGTATTATTATTGGCATACTAGAAAACAGCAAACTTACAAGTAGTAGAATATCAAGTATTTATGTTGCTGTTATATGTGTTAAAGTATTGATTTTCAGTTTGTCAAATGTGTTAGTACTGAAAGTGATTCTTCTTTGGGAGCACATGTTAGGTAATAGTTAATAATAATAACCAATAATATTTAATGAGATGTTACCCAGGCATCAAAGTATGCAGTAAGATTTCACACATGAGGGGCATAGGATCAAGATATCTTGTATTTGCAAAGTTCATAAAACAACAAAATAAATGGAACTATAATCAAAACTGTTGTCTAAGTTATTTATAGCTTCATACTTTAGCTAATGTGCTAAACTAAGTATGCAAGACTGAGGTGAACATGGATAACAAGAAAACCATTTTCATCAGAACTTGGAAAATCAGTTATAATCCAAATAGTCAAAAATAATGTGGAGGAAAATTACCAAGCCAGCATCTTCCAAGTTCCATGAATCTCTAATATAAATGAGATTTCTGGAAAGTCCCTGGACTCATAGCAATGCAGATTTTAATGATTTATCATAAATGCACAAATAGCAAAGTCAATGTTTGGTACTCTCAATGACATGATTATATTAAATTATTATTCTGTTTGTTTTAGTAATTTGCTGCCTCACGAGGATGAGAGAGGTGTCAGTTACACATGGGGAAGCAGGGATTTTGGTGGTCTTGAGTTCTAGGTCATCCTGGGCTGCACAATGAGTTCAAGGGTAGACTGAATTACATTGTAAGACTCTGCACACACACACACACACACACACACACACACACACACGCATGCACGCACACATATGGTTTCTGTTTAAGTTCAAGAAATTATTTACAGTAGATGACATACAGACATTAATCATCCTTCAAATATTTCCCCTCAGTTCAAATACACTTACCTGTAGTGCATGCATCTTTATAATGTGCATTTTAGTGTCATGATTTTTCTCATTTATAATTTGCCATATTTTTAAAGACATCTTGCATGTTAAGGAGGATGAAAAATAATTTTCTAATACTTACTTGAATTAGAAAGGTTGCTTTACTATGAGGAATGCTAGTAAAATATACTTATATTTCTCCTATTTGAGACAGAACTATGTAAAACTGAACTGCATAATTTTGATGAACTTTAATACTTATATTTTACAGGATTCAGGGCCTACAAAATAAATTTTATCTTTTTTTTCTTTTTTTCAGAACTGAGGATTGAACTCAGGCCCTTGTGCTTGCCAGGAAAAGGCTTATTCTACTGAGCTATCTCTCCGGTCCCTTACAAAATAAATTTTAAAATGTAAAAATTAGTAACAAAGTGATAAGCAAAGGTGTATGCCCACACATATACGGGTATATATTTTGATGACTTTGCATTATTTCATAAAAACATACTCTAACTACTTGAAATTAATGAGTTTTGGGGCCGGAGAGATGACTCAGTAGAATAAGTGTTTGCCTGGCAAGCACAAGGGCCTGAGTTCAATTCCTGGCCAATCAAAAAAAAAAAAAAAAAAAAAAAAAAAAAAAAAAAAAAAAAAGAAAAGAAAAGAAATTAATGTTTCTTTTTGGCCTAATATAACTTTTAAAAGAGATTCATGATGAAATCAGAAGAAAAGTGATTTATTATTCATATATTGACTCATATATTTATAGTTAATTTTATAAGTAAATTATTCAATTAGTATATTTCATTCTTTTCTTTCTTTTTCTTTTTCTTTTTATTATTATTATTATTTTTTTTTGTACTAGGAATCAGATGCACTTTCCAGGCAAGTACTTGTGCAGCTGAGCTATATATCCAGCTTTCATTTCCTTTGCATCTGTTGAAAACAAATGTAAATTTTCTGTTATTGGAACAAGACATTCTCATCATTGTGTTTTCTACTATTTTTGAGTGTGTTTTCAATGTCATTTTAGGTTATTGGTACAGATTTCACAAGTTCTCTAATCTTCATAATATTTCATGAGTTACCATGTGTTAATTTTCTTTAGTAAATAGGTTGCCTTTCCTTTGCTCTTATAGAATATAATTCTATAGTTTCTTTAAAACAATGTGGGTGCTATGATCATATAAGCTTATAATTTAGTTGCATTCCTCTGATGTGTGTCCACAGTTTCATACTAGTAGTAACTTTTGTTAGACTCAAATGTTAGTCTTTATATGCATGATATTAGTAACCTCATAATCCACATATTTAAAATCATTTCTGTGAATGTTTTTAAATTTACCTTTAGCTAAAATAGTTCAGAAATTAGACAAATCATTTAGCTGCACATATACAAAGAAATTAAAGTTTTCTTTCTAAGTGGCTTTGAGTTTTGCAATCACTTTTTGACTTCTCTGGTAAATCTAAAGCTCTGACAAATTTTGAATCTCCTCTAAAAGTACTTGCTGTTTTGAGATTATCCTTTTTTTGGTTTTATATTTATTTTGTCCATAATGCATAACATTCTGGGTAAGAGGACTGATTTGTTTACAATAAGTTAATTTCCTTTTTTTTTTTTTTTTTGGTGGAACTGGGGATTGAACTCAGACCCTTGTGCTTGCAAAGGAAGCATTTATTCCACTGAGCCAACCCCCCTGCCCAATAAGTTAATTTCCAAATCTCATTTTTGTTTGGTCATATCCTTTTACCATTCTATTTTCAATCTTCATAAATTATCATACAATAGGGGCCAAAATTTACTTTATACTTTTATCTGCTTTCCTTGGCATTCATAATGGAATAGACTAGATATTATCTACAATGACCAAAAGTTGCAAATGGGGCCTGCTTAGGCAAGCACAGAGACCGGGGTTTAATCCTTGGACCACATATGGCGCTGGCCCCACCCACTGGGTGCACTGAGCCAGCCACTGGAGACCAGGCATGGTAGTGTACACCTGTAACCCTAGCACTGGCGAGGCTAAAAACAGGAGGATCACCATGAGTTCGAGCTGTGTAGTTAGACCCTGTACCAAATACATTAAAAAGAGAAAAAGCTGTAAATAGTTATTCATAATTTAGTACAAGAACAACAAAATTCAACAAGTATCTTCAAAATAAAGCAAACACATTAGTATATAGTCATCCAAAACATGCTAAAAGACATTACATTGAAGGAAGATTAAAATAGGCAAATCTGATGGACATGATGGTACATGTCTGTAGTCCTAACACTTGGAAGGCTGAAGCTGGAGGATGATGCATAGTCTGAGGCCAGTCTGGTCTCCGGAGTATGTTCAAAGCCAGCCTGAATTATATAGCAAGACCCTGTCTCATGAAACAGACAAATAAATAAACCTTACTCCACATACAGGGAGTGCATTAAGACAAAAATGTTGTAACACTATATATTTAAAAAGAACAAACCTCAGAATCAGGTCTTCATTTATTTTCATATATTTATCGATAAGAACATCCTAGTGTTTTTCTCTTACATAAAAGTAATTATGCATTAAATATTCTTTGTGATATCTATCATAGTCTTTTTTATCACTTTTATCTTTTTTTAAATGTGATTTCCTACCAATTTCCCTTCACACCAATAAAGTTTTTAGAAATATTTTTATTCTATTGTACATTTTTTTTGTGGAACCAGGGATTGAACTCAAGCCCTTGCACTTGCCAAGAAAGTGCTTATTTTACTGAGCCATCTCACGGCCCCACTATTGTACTTCTACAACAAAAAGTTTACTGTGTAAATAAAATTCATTTCTTCAATTCTTCAAAGTTTTCAACCTAATATACTGCTTTGTATTTTTAAATTAACTGTTATGGTTTGTGTCTAGTTGTCCTCCCAAAGCCTCATGCAGTCATGGGGCAGACTTCTAGAGTTTGTGATTAATTCATCATTTACTGGGATTATGGGTGTGAGCGTTGCTGGGATTTGGGTGTGAGTACTATACCCAGTCTGCTGAAGATAACCTGAATGTGGCTTAAGGTAGACCGACTTGTTCTCTATAGCTATTGTTCCTGCTACTCCTTCCATTTGCTCTTGCTGTTTTCTGATGCCATGAACTGCAGACCTCTTCCATGTGACAGGTAAGCCTTGGACTCAGCTGAGTATGGACTAAAATTCCATAAACTTAGAGCTAAATAAGCCTTTATTTCCTTAATCTTGGGTGTCAGGTACTTTGTACCAGCAATGAGAGAAAAGTAACCAAGATAATAACTATTATTCTTTCATATTTTTTTAAGGCTGACTTGAAGGTTTTGGAGGAAATAAAATTATGTATTAAAATATACTAGATCCCTTTGGTAATTGTTAGTCTGATATATATTATTCATATGCATGCTACTATTGTCCATTGGTGTCCATTGGTGTCCATTGTGTGTGTGTGTGTGTGTGTGTGTGTGTGTGTGTGAGTGTGTGTGTGTGTGTGTGTTTTACTGGGGATTGAACTCAGGGATTCCTTCATGTAGGCAAGCACTCTGTCCCTGCTGTTCCTCAACCCTTTTTCCGTTATGTTGATATAGTCTTACTAGGATGTCCGGCTTGGACTTGGGGTCTTCCTCCTTCAGTCCACCAAGTAGTGTGGATTACAAGTATGTGCTAGCATGCCTTGACCATTAATTAATTCTTTACTTTTTAGTTTATGTTTTTAATCTTCATCCTAAAATCTTTTAAATTATGCTTCAAAAGTTAGTCTGGCTAAACTTTTGATCTGGCTCTGCTATTTGCAATGAAAAGGAATGTCTTTGGAGAAAGGAGATTGCTATATAATGCCATAAATTAAAATGCTTTTATGATACTTTATTATTCTATGAATTTAGTTTTTCAGTGGACTGATCCCTTAATTCTTAAAATTTCTCATCAAAACTACTTACACTGTGTCAAGAAACTAAAGTTTTAAGAATGTTTTTGTTTTGTATGCATCCTATTTAACCCAATTATTTCCCTTCTGGTTATTCGTACAAAAGAAATGAAAAAATCATCCCAAGAGACACACGTGCACCCATGTAGGAAACAATCCAAATGCTCATCAACTAAGGAATGGATTAAAAAGATGTGGTGCTTTTATACGATAGAGAATACTAATCGAGGTAAAAAGACAAACTTGAAGCTTTTGTAGGTAAACAGATATAACTAGAGCCCATACTCAAAAGAGAAATAAATCAGACGTGCTTATATAAACCTTGTATTGCCTCCCTAGTAAGAGCCTGAAAGAGTAAATAAAATTAGAAGGGTGCAACAAATGCTGTGAAAGAAAAAGAAATTGTCCCAAGGGAATGAATAGCAGGGATGAGGTAACTGAGAAAAATAAAAAAGGGAAAATATGTAGGCTAGCATAGCTTGGGTAATGTACTGCTGAGTTCTATTGGTCTATTGAAAGGAATAATTAATGCTAATTTTTATTCTTTTTTACTTTTTATTTTTGACAAATTTTTGCATTTATATATCTGGTCATCTGATAGTTTGAAGACAAGCCTATGCAATATAACAATCACTTTGTATTTCACTGTGTTTTGTAAATAGCATTTGAACCATCATAACGCAAGCCTCCTCAAAGAGGAGTGAAGGGGCAGAAGAAGAATAAAGTTAATTTGTGGTGAATGGCTCAAAAGCAGAGTTTATATTCTAATATTTTTTAAATTGTTAAAAATCCTGACTTGAGATTTTTTTGTTCCTATACAAAGTAGACATTTTCCTAAATGTTATTTAGATAAAATATAAATGTAAAAGGATTTGCTCTACAGTACTGTTTTGGAGACAAGATGCTAATGAATTAAAAGGAATATATATATATATATATATATATATATATATATATATATGTGTGTGTGTTATTGAGCAGTTATAATTCCTTTAACTGATTTTTCCCTTTCTTTCTCCTAGTGTATATCACATGTTATTTTGCCTTAAAATGTGGAAATTTATAAAGAATCTATATGAGGTACATGATACACATTTAAAAACTTTGAGGGAAGTGAAATTGCTAAATGTTTATTGCCTGAGAAATCAGAACAAGACAAAACCAACTGAATTCTTTAAGGTGATTCAAATAATTTTCTCCATCATTAACCCACTAGGAGAAAATAAAAATATAGAAGCTATAGAAACAGTAAAGAAAACAAAATTAATATTTTTTTAAAGCAAGAGCATGAACTGTGAAGTACAGATAGCAAGTGATACATAACCCTATTCACCCAGATGTAAATAGCAAAGAAGAGAACTATGCTTTTTCTGTCTGGCTCCTTCCAAATTCACAAACTGCCAAGACTGATAAAATTTTCTTGGAATACAAAGTACTTCCATGCTGTGCATCTAACATAAACCATTATATCATTTACAGTGGTAGTTCTAAAACTAGATATTTGATGATATTTCTCTTCTTGTCTTCCTTTCCTTCAATATTATCCAGTCAACTTGCTGATGCAAAAGTCTGGGAAATGTCTAATGTAATAAAAAATGTAACACAAAGCCCACAAAGCCAATAAATACCCTCTTTGTCTCTGATGCATGTCAGGAAATTGAAGTAAATAGATTTAGAACTCTAACATTGCAGACTATGAGATTAAAAAGCCATTAGTAATCATAAACCCATTAGAACTCTGGGCACCAAAAGACTGTTATAGAGAAATTTCTTGACCAGAAAAAAAATATTGATATCATCCTTCTTTCATTATTTAATAAAAGGTTTTATTTGAGACTGTATTTAGCATTATACTCCATTGTGTAATATGTGCTTTTAAACAGAAAAAGTTTCATGAGCGTTCTTAACTCTTTTACAAAACTAGACACACCTTTAAGTAAAACCGACATGACTACTTGCTGTACTGAATATTTCATTTAATATATTGAAGAGAGAAAATACTGTGGCTACACTTAAGCATTCCATTAGGTTTCTTAGTCTTTTTTCCTCTCTCCCTGACACTTGCCCATGTGGTATTCACCAACACTTTACTGTGGTGCCTGGTACAAAGAATGTCTTTTGGCTCCTGAAACTAGAACTGTCCTCCTGAACACAAGGCAAAGAGATGCCTACTGGTATTGCTTCTTTGAGGGTTTGTTAAAAAAATTGTTTTGATGAAAAATGAAATGACCATAGTCCAATCTTTTGAGGATAGGATTTGAATGGTATTGACAGGATTGAGGAGTCCAGAAAAAGGAAAGTTCCGGTCACTCATGTAATCTTTGATGTACTAATGGAATGAGACAAAGGTTATAAGAATTTTCAGTATTTTAAGAGAGTGATTTATTCTTAATTTTCAAGTGAGATTTCTGGCACTGTTGCTAAAATTCTAAATCCTTTTGTAAAATAAGCTTTTTTCCACTTATCATATCAAAGGAAATGAAACCTCTAAAGATAAATGTTCACGTAGCATAGTGCATTATTTGCCCCTCCATCTGGATTGTTCTGCAGAAAATGAATTAAAATGCAAATAACATTACAAGGGAAATTTTCTATGAATTGAGAGTTAATTGTTGCCATTGGAGCAATTCTATTTTGTTTTATTAATAATTCACTAAACTGTATGCTTAATATTTTTCTCATTATTTTGCTACATTTTTTCATAACCTGTTTATTACACTTGCAGTTATTTCTTCATCACTTTAACTTATAAGCATTGTGATATTAAATATAGACAAATATGAGCATTTAAAAATTACTCGAATAATTTTGCTATTGGTAAAATGCTTCAGTTTTATTACATTAGTAAGCCACTTGTTGAGAATTAAATTTTTATCTTTCAACAACCTATGTCAAAATTATCGTTAAAGTAATCCAACTTGGAGTTCAAGTAAAATATTTCTTTGATTAGCAAATTACTATGTATTAGAAATTATATAAAATGGAAATATCAAAAAGTGACTTTAAAAACTATGCCTGCTTCATGAGAAATTACTATTTATACTTGGATGTTTAAAATTAGAATTATTAGTTCTTGTATTAAACAGGCAAAACTTTTATTTGTACATATCATTACTTATATAAGTCATCTATGAAGACAACAATGTGCAATGTATTAGTTACTGTAACTGTCCTACTAAGCTGTTTTGAAACTGTCTCAATGTAATTTCTTTCTCAATCAAATTAATATAAAAATTATATAAGTCATACTCCTAACTAAATGACATTAAGATTTTTAATTCCTGAGATTGTTGGGAAAAGTGACACTTTTTCTGCGACCTGTAACTCACGTAATTTCCTAGAGGTGGTCTAAGATAACAGTGTTGTTTTAGAAATGTTACAAATGGAGTGGTCAGGAATTGGTTTCCAGTCATGAGTAAGAAGCATTCTTTTTTAGGTACCCTGGGCTTAGCTCGAGACTCAGGAACTGGGGGCCCCTCCCTTAGCAGGCTGAGTCCCTTGGCTCTGGCCTAAGGTGTAGCCAGACCATTACACATGTACTAACTACACATAGGAAGTGAATTGGATCTTCTACCTCTTGGAGCATGACAAATTGGCTCTCCACTAGTTAGAAATAAACAAAACCCAAAGGACTTTTGAATAAGTACCATGAATTTTCAACTTGTTAACCCTTTTCATGTTATTTGGTTTAATTATCATGGGTTTAAATAAAATAAAATCATAAAACATACATGTATCTATTCTGTTAAAACAAAATACATTAGATAAAAGTGTATTTCCCATGTGAATTATCTCAAATGCTGTATCTATTTCAAAACATTGTTTCTTTCCTTATTAATTGAAATGTTATTTTGCTGCAGGTGGTCTCTGTCTTAAATATTCTGTTGAGTAATCTAGAGATTGAAGGCAATATTCCATATTTGTTAAGAAAACATTTAAAAAGCAGGCAGGTGTGGCATAAGATTTTTCAAGTCTGACCACTAGCCCTACTAATTATTGTATATGTGATTTTGAAAACCTTTGTTTCACCTTGTCCTCATATATGAAAGGAATACTCCTAAGATCATAAGGTCTTTGTAAAGATCAGAAGTAATTGGCACACAAGGTCAATGAGAGAGTTCAGTGGACCAAGCACCTGCTTTGGCAAGCATAGGGACCAGGGTTCGATTCCCGGCCCTGCATGCCCTGCCAGCCCCGCCCTCAGGGTGCACTGAGCCAGCACCTGAGTTCAGATGTCGTAGCACACACTTGTAATCCCAGCACTGGGGAGGCTGAAAACAAGAGGATCACTATGAGTCCAAGTTACGTAGTGAGACCCTATACCAAATATGCAAAATTTTTTTTTAAATTTTATTTATTTATTAGAGAGAGAGAGAGAGAGAGAGAGAGAGAGAGAGAGAGAGAGTGGTGTGTGTGTGTGGCCAGCTCAGTCCACCAGGGGGCGGGGCTGGCTGGCATGTGGTGCTGGGGGATCGAACCGCGGTCCCTGATGCTTTGCTAAGCTTGTTCTAAGTAGGTGCTTTAGACCACTGAGCCATCTCTCCAGCCCGCAAAATTTTTTAAAAGGAAGTAATTGGCACCTATATTGTTAAAAATAAAACATAAATATGGATAAAATTTAGTGTACATAAATAGGTATTCAGAAAGAACAACATAATCTGGTTTCAAGAAAATATTGTATTACAATCTGTTTAAAATACACTTTCAATATTTGTCAAGATCATAACTTGCTTTTGGTCAAGTTAACATAGCTGTCAGATGACACATATGCACCATGTCATATGACTTCATGGTCTAAGACTCTTTGCTTTGGTTTTTATTTCAGCCAGCATAAAAGCCATTCATACAATGCTCATGGGGTCTTATATTTCCTGTCATTTTCTCCATGTACTCGCTGCTGCTTGATAAAAACTAGATTTTGATTATGTTTCCAAAGGAAACATGAGCTTCTACCTCTGGCCTATAAGACTTGCTCCCCAAGTTACTGTATAATTCATTTCTCTACTTCCTTGAAGTGTTGTTGTTGTGCTTTTTTTGTTTTGTTTTGTTTTTTTGTATTTTAAGGAAGGGCTACAGGGTGTTCAGGGTCTCTCTACTAGATCTAACTTGTAGTGATCCACCTGTTTACAGCCTCCTAAGAACTGGGATTACAGGCACGCGCCACTGTGCCTAGTCTCAATTGCAGTCTCTGCGTGCCCCGAGGGTGGGACCAACTCGGTAGGATCTAACCCCAGGTCCCTGTGCCTGCTTGCAGGCACTTTAACTTTCTGAGTTATTTGGCCTGCCCTTCCTTGAAGTTTTGAACAAATATTGCTATTCCCGAAAACTGTGTTGACTCATTATATAATATTTTTAAAAGTCCATCACACTGGGGCCCCATTTTTTAATCTTTGTTAAACTGAACCAAAGTATAAATCCAAAAAGAGAACAGTGGGCTGTTTCCTTCTCTACTTCTCTAAACACCCCTGATACATAGGAGGGACTTCACCGAGTAGAATAAGGGTTGCCTGACAATTACAAAATCTAAAGGAAGAATAACCAAAGAAACATAAGTTTTCTCCACTCCAGGAAAAGACCTCCCCAGCTGCTCCCATGCTCTCACTCTCAGAGTTATGAATTTCTTAATTTCACAGTGTTAACTTTCAAGACAGATGGATCAGCTTTAGCTCTATCTACTCAGTGACCATGAATGTATTTTAGAAAGGAGGGGAGAGAAAGCCACCCTACAGCCACGGTTGCAGACACTAAAATTTAAGGACTTCAATTTATAGACACCTTATTTTAGGAATTTTAAGAACAAATGGAAAGAAATACTAGTTTTGCTATAGGTTCAGATACTTCATTCGCAATCTCTCAATCTTTTTTTAATCAGCTTCATAGAGACTAGGCACTGGCTAGAGTCTATTGTTCATTTTGAAGTTATTGGTAATAAACTCTCTTTTAAATAAACAACAAACATGTACTAAAAGCAATTTCACTTTCTATTAAAAATATAGACTTCTATGAATTTCCCTTGTCAATTGCATGCTCTGCCTCTGAGCCTTCTATGAGCTATTGCCCTGGTCTGTGAGGCAAGGGAACCTTCCTGCCAGCTTCCTGAGCAGATCTAGGGGAAAATTAACACGTCTGCAGGTGAGCTTAAGCATTGCCGACATCTGGTTTACTCCCTTCCAGAGCATACTTGCATTGCACCCTATTGCCTTCTTCTGTGCTGCGTTATCATGGGGCTCATTTTAGGAAAATGCATTTAACGTTAGGTACTGCTCTGTGATATGAAGTGTGGCAAATAGGAAATAAAACAACCTTGAAGATGCATTTCCACATATATGCAGCTTTAATAATCAGTGAATATCACACATCAGAATGCACAACATGCTCTTTTCTAGAGAAGTTTATGAAACCAGGGACTGTGTTGATATCTAAAGAAAATAATTCAGAAAACTTTTGGGTAAATGTAAAAAAACAAAACTACAAGTTATCTCATTACACAAATTGAAGTTTTATTATCGTCTCATGTATTTAGCAGGGTTTCCCATTAATAAAATAAGAGGTCAAAAATTAGAGTTTGATTTAGAATTATGCCTTTGAAACATTGTTGTATGTTTTCTGTATTTTACTGGTAAGTCGATTGATCTATTTATGTAGAAAGTAATATGGTTAAATATATTTAGTTTAATCCTCATTTAATTTAAAATTCATCATAAAATTACTATAAACAGTTGATTCATACTTTTTATTAATTTTGAGAAACATAGCAATGAAACTGTTTCAAAACCGATTAATAGGACAGTTTCAATAATTAATACATTGCAAATTGTTGTCTTCGAAGTGGTTATTCATAGTATAAGGTGCAGACATGACATCCCCTCCAAACACCATTACCAAAAATCCTCCCTCTCACTGCACCAAAAGAAAGCAGCTGCATATCCATCCTAACTATTTTGTATATACAGATGCAAAACGGTCCTTCATTTGTATTCTCTTTTTCTGTTTAGTTTTGTCACAATGTGTATTTCATTGTCATTTAAATATTGGAGGTGCATGAATTCAGCAAAATAATCCAATATAGTCCAGTAGTCTGAAATGGTAGTGGGTTATCCATAGGACTGGCAACATCAGAAGTTGTTGACTTGAGCCTTTTACAACTCAACATATTAATATGGCTTTACTTTTTATACCTAGTTATTATACTTTTCTGCTGGGTGATTAAGACCAAGATAAAGCAAGACCTATATAACAAGAAATGTAACTTTTGTATCTGACAAGGTCAGTCAAATTTTCTCAGGATTTAACCTGAAACCCTGTACCACATTTTGTAGATCCTTTGTCAGTGTCAGCCATGTGGATGGGTCACAGCCATTGCTTGACCAATTTGCTCTCTGTGAAAGCCTGAGATAATGATTTCTCTCCATGTGACTCTCTTTAGGCACACTCTACATCATCGATCACTTTCCTCTTTTGCGCCAGAATCTCCTTGATCAGAAAATTTGGGGCACCACTGAGTTAAATGATGCTACAGTACACCTTCCCTTATGTCCTGAGTCCTCACTGAACTTGAAAGGCTAGGGCCAAAATGTTGGCTGTCCTTGCAGCCCTTCTTGTTCTCTAATTTTTGGTCTGCAAACTCAGGTTGTTAACCCTCCAGAAGAGAAGCTTAATGATATTACTACCCTATTAACATAGGAAGTTGAGCTTAACCTCACTATCTGTCTGAATATCTCACATCTTAGACATAGCATGGAACAGGTATTTTCCACGAAGTATTGATATATTAAACATTAAATCCCTACAGAATGTGAAGAAAACAAAGAAAAAATAAATAAATATATTTTTAAAAAATTCAAATAAAAAAATCACATATTTTTACACACAAATTTAGAAATATAACCATATACAGCATTGTAACAGGACAGTCCACTTGTCATGTCATATCAATTACTGCTACACTGTCTCTCAAGTAAGTGTTTGTTTAAAAAAAAGGTAATAAATTAAAACAAGAGACATGATTCATATTTTTAAATAAAGAAATTCATATTAAAAGTAGATGTATATTACATCACACACAAAGGGAAAGATGAGGAAATTATAGTATCACCACAGCTAATAGAAAGTTAATAAAAAATCTCTGTCAATAATTTGTTTAATTTGAATCTATCAACTTAGCATTATTGAAGCTACACTTGAAATGACTCATCATCCATTTTTATTAATTGTGAACTGTTCTTTTAATTGGTCGTTAACAGTGCAATCTTGGATCTTCTGTTTTAAAATAATATTAGTTCTCTAATTCCATATTATTATTCTGCACTAGAATTTCCACTCATTTTATATCATTATGTTCTTATGTAGACTAGAATTTGCAATAAAATGGTAAACTATAATGAGAAATTAAATATTTTGTAAAATCTACGGGTGTTAATTTAAATAAATATTAAGTATTTAACAAAATGTATCAAACATCATGTAGCAAGTATGTTAAGTACATTCTTGTAAATGTCATTAGGGACACATGTTTGGGCATTGATATATTAAGGTGGAGATGTTAATCTCAAATCTCCTACATACTTATTAACAAATTCATTAGAATTTAACTTTTTTTCACAAATTCAATGTTTCAGTTATAAAATTAGATAATGAATAATACCCTACTTTGGCTATTGTAATTTTCTCTTTTTTATTATTAATGGGCTAGCATAACTTTAAATAGTTAAAGTAAATAACATTTTTAAAAATTTTTTTTGTGAAACTGCAATTGAACTCAGGCTTTTACACTTGCCAGGGAAGGATTTATTCTACTAAGCCATCTTCCTGGCCCTAATAACAATTTTTAAATGAAAAATTTAAAAATATTAACAAATTTCATTTTTTAAAGAAAATTAATGCTCAAATTCAAGCTACTAAGTTAAATCTCATATCTTTTAGTAAACTTAAATTCCATTAATGTGCATAGTTGTAGCCAAGAAACATACTGTCAGATTTTGATTCCCAAATGGCCAAAATAAAATTCTTTTATTAAATAATTATATTTACTAGAAATATATCCTTAGGGTGATGCCACTTTGAAAGAATCTGAACAGGTTTTTGGAGAATATGCACCAAAAGAAAAAATTTATAGTTCATGCAAGAGAGAAGACAGGTTGCTTACCAGTGATATAATTTGGGTGTGGCTAAACCTAGTATTTTAGAGAAGCTATTTTTCAAGAAGTCTTTAAAGTATCTTTTCATACTTGATGCCAGACCAATGACTGTAGGTGCTTGAATTCAGCACAATAAAATAATCTAGCCCAATCATCTATGATAACAGTGAGTGATCAGCCCAATGGGCAAGTGTGCAAGATTGTTGACTTGTGCCTTTTACAGCTCAGCATATTAATATAGCTTTACTTTTTATACCTTGTGATTACACTTTTCTGCTGGCTGGCTAAGACCAAGTTAAAGCAGGAACTATATAATTAAAAGTGTAACTTTTGCTATCTGATAAGGTCATCCCTGGAACCATATACTGCACCTTGTGGAACTTATGTCAGTGTCAGCCATCTGGATGAGTCATGGCACCCATCTCTGACAAAACAAAACAAAAAAGGGGGATATACATAAAGAACTGTTTTGTTGTAAAAAGAATATCTGGGGCCTAGGAGATGGCTCAGTAGAATAAACACTTGCCTGGCAAGTGCAAGGACCTGGGTTCAATCCCCGGTTCCACAAAAAAAAAAAAAAAAAAAGAATATCTGTATGTACAAGATAGTTAGGATACATGTAAAGCTACTTTCTCTTAGTTCATTGAGAAGGAAGGTTGATACTAATGTTGTTTAGACAAAATATCATGTTTGCATCTTGTCTTCTGAACAACTACTATGAATACAGCAATATGCAATGTATTACTTACTGTTACTGTCCTACTAACACTGCTATTTTATCTTTTTTCTCATTAAAATGAATAAAAATATATAACCTTTTACTAGAGCCACAAGTTCACACCATTTAGGTTAATTTGGGAGGGGAGGACGCAGTGCAGTCATGCCAGCATCTACGTTCTCTGGGATGGTATTGCAGGGACATAAATGTCACAAAGGTAATCTGAGTGTTAGTTTATAAAGAAATAGAAACCTTTAAAGTACTCTGCTAATACCACCCAAATCCACTACTATAGTATTGTCCAAGATGAATTCAATATTAATGTACCATAAATATAAGTTATACACCACCCTTAATCCTAGAGAAGAATTTGGCAATTATGATGACAACATTAAATTAATGCAGGTTTTGACTTTCAGTTAATATGTGCTACATGTGCCAGTTATATATCCAGTAATGGTAAAAAGCAGAATTCAATGCTAATTTCACAGAGTTCACTATCAAAAAAATTGATTATTAAAGATATTAAAGAGAGAGGTTTGGGCATGGGGAAATGCCAGAGAATAGTTACAGACTTTAAATTTTATGATGGGAGGAGGAAATAGGTGTTGAGAAAGATCTCAGTTGAGAGTAGAAGGAGTAGAAGTCTTTAAAGGTAAGACAAAACTGTCATGAATTAAAAGATGAAAGAAGAAGGTAATAAAATAAATTACAAAGAGTAAAAGTAAGAGAAGCCATTCATCA
The DNA here is from genome assembly GCF_000260255.1 of Octodon degus. NCBI lineage: Eukaryota > Metazoa > Chordata > Mammalia > Rodentia > Octodontidae > Octodon > Octodon degus. The sequence continues at coordinate 6,935,578 of NW_004524675.1, read as the reverse complement.
GTCTCAACTGCTGTCTCAGCTGGCCCTAGTGGTGGAGCCAGCACTGCAGGCCGAGGATAGAGCCCTGACCAATGAGCTTTGCCTAAGAAGGTGCTTTAGTCCACTGAGCTATCTGGCTGGCCCTAGACAAATCTTTAAAAAAATAAAAATAAAGAAAATAGTGTTAGTAGAGTAGAATACTTCATAATGAAACAGTGCTACCTCAGTTCATCAACTTAATTTGCTTTATGATTTTGGAAAGCACGGTCTCATTTTTTTTTGTGTGTGTGTGGGGAATATGGCTACAGTAATAATGCAGAATTTGTAAACAAAAACAAATTTTTCCCAGAGCTTCTGTTTGCAAACTAAATTGTTTGCAAACAAAAAGTGAGTAATGGAAGTGCCACTATAGTATTACACAGGAGGAAGATGATAGAATTTCAAAAATGTATTTGTTTTAGTTATTTTTCTTGTAACTGAGACAATATATCCAACACCCAAAGCTAAAGGAGGAAAGACTTATTAGGCTCACAGTTCTTAGAGGTTGACAGTCAGTTGCTCCATGGTAGGGTGGAGTTTCAGAGAGGGATCACGGAGGAGAGATAGTTTATGGAAAGCAGAAGACACCCAAGAGAGCAAGCAAGCAGATCAAACAACTTCATTCCTTACTTCTTCCCCTTTCATATTCTATCTGCAGACTTAGAGTGGATACCAATCCAACCAGTGGACTGGTTTAGTCATCACACACCCTTAATCCCAGCATCACACATTCTAGATTCTTTCACCTCTACAGAAGCCCCACCTATGAATATGCATGATGCTTTGTGGTAGTGTTGAGGGGATTCTAGACACAGCCCGTAGGAGTATGCACCCAGCAGCATACCTCTAAGTAGCATGGAATACAAACCTATAGAATTTAAGAGGAAACAAATATTTCAATAATAACAACTGGAAGTTTCAATACACTATTTTAAATACTAGAAGATTTGACTATATCTTAAATAACTGGACATGACAAATCAATTTCTTTGGAACAGTCTATAAAATAACAGAATAATTCTTCTCCCAAGGGCATATAGACAGAACTTTGTGAAGGATATGTTTAGCATAAAGCCAACACCCAATGAATTAGTTTTATTGAAATTGTACAAAATAGTTTTATTGAAATTGCACAAAAGGCTTCTCTGTATATGTGAAGATATGAAAATATATATATTATTTTTGTCTTTGAGAACTTCAAAAATGTTTTTTAACAGGATAAACAATTTCCAATCTTGCAACAGTATAAGAAGCTTTTGGAAGTTCTTAAAAGGTAAAAACATTTGTCACATAAACTAGAAACACCAGTTCTAAGTAAACAGCTACAGAAAATAAAAACATGTCCACACCAAACAAATACACACAAATGGTAATATAAACATTAGTACTAATATCATAAAAGTTCCTCAAATGTTCCAATCTACAAATGGAGAAAGAACATGGTATGTTCTTTAGCTAAATTGTTCTATAAAGATGAAATTAGGGAAGAAAGCAAAAAGTACAGGTTGAGGATAAAATGGACAATCAGAAACAAGACATTGTAGCCTGGTGTGGCTACAATCCACCTATCGTATTCTTTCATTTGTGTAAAACATCCAGAATGGATGAGTAGATACAGAAATTCCCCCAAAATGATTGTATGCCTAATATTATGCTTGGAAGGTAAGTGGTAGAGGAAGTCTGACAGAGTGGAGCATAAGGAAAGAGGAAGACAGTCTAGTAAAGTGCACAGAGCTTCTTTCTGGAGGAGTAAAATAAATTCTACCATTGGTGGTGACAAGTGATTGTGTAACTCTGTATATATATAGAAAACCAGTGAATGACACATTTTGAATGTATAAATTCTATGCATTTAACCAATATACTAATAAGTCATTTAAAAAATTTTTGAATTATTTATTTATTTGGTACAAGTTCTTGCTATGTCTCTCAGAACTTATAATGATCCTTCTGTCTCAGGTTCCCCAGCACTGGGATTACAGGTGTGCACCACTGCACTTGGTTTCAGTAGCTGGCACAGTGAGCACAGGGTTCCAGGTCCAGCATGGCATGTAGCACCAGAGATGATTGAACCCAGGTCCTTGAACTTGCTAGTCAGGCACTTAGACCCCTGAACTATCACCCAGACCGTATATAATATTAAATTTTTTTATAAAAATTAATATTGATGTGAATCAATTTTGTGAATCATTTATGTTTTACATATACTTAGCATAAACCTATATATGTATAAGCATTAGCAAATATAAGATATCTATGTGAGAAAGTAAAATGCATAGGATTACATCTCTAAGTGATATTTCAAATCCTAAAATAAAAACCTTGCATCATGTCTGTGAACATCCATTTTATTCAATAAGAATTTTATTCTAACTTAATGTGGAATTAATTATGACTGAGTGGATGTTTTTATTTTCCTAAGGTTTCCTGATGCTTAGCCACAAAAAGTCCACTCTCAAGTTTTCAGCATAAGGACTGAAAAACACATGGGAAAGTCCAATATAAAGTGATTAGCTTTTATTTAATATGATATCTCACTATACAACCCTTTTCACTAAAAAGTCAAATTTTTCTTTATAGTAGAGTGGTGCTCCATTGTGTAAATATCATGTTTACAGGGCTAGTGTTATAGCTCAGTGAACTAAGCACTTGCTTAGGTAAGTGCAGGGGCCAGGGTTTGATCCCTGGCACCGCGTGCTGTGATGGCCCCTCCCCTGGGCACACTGAGCCCACAATGGAGTCCAGGTGAGGTGGTGCATGCCTGTTATCCCAGGACTAGGGAGGCAGAAATCAGGAGGATCTCTATGAGTCCAAGTTGCATAGT
>NW_004524675.1:6926156-6932608 GCF_000260255.1 Octodon degus | reverse complement strand
CTATAAACAAGGATATGCATGTACCTCTGTAACGTAATATCCTGGGTGTTCTGATATTAGTAACCGAAATTATATAGGATAAAACTGAAGATTGATATTAGGAAGAATGGAATGAGAAGGGAAAGGAGTAGGAAATGGAAAGAGTGGGAAGTGAGGAAAAAGTAAGGGAATGAACAAAGGAATTAAGGTATGTGATATTCCTGTGCCATCTCATGGGGAATGTAAACAACATGTACTACAAATATGTGCTAATAATAATATAAGAAAAAAAGAGAAAATCATGTTTTAGGATTTCATCAGTAGATACTAATTTTTGAGTACAATTTGAACATGTTGCCTCACTAGTTTTAAATAAATGGATTCTTATTTAGAAATTTATCCCAAAGTACTGTTGTGAATATTTCACTTTTATATTAGTCAGACTTTGCTTCAAGGAGATGCATTTTGATACATACTTTGTAAAATGCACATAAAAGTGACATGAAATGTTTAGATCTAGCATACACATCCATCCCTGCAGTGAATTAATTTTTTTTGTCCAAGCTGATCATTTTTTATTTTTCTTTATATATATATATAAAGAGATGAAAAGTGTGAGTTGCTTACAATGTTAGGACTTATTTACCGGAATTATGCTTTTTCCTGCAGAAATGTTATAGGATCCATTTTATTCTTTGCCCTCTTGCTGTGTTGACCATTGTTATATCAATTTTCATAATCATGAGACTATATTTCAAAAGCATTTTAACCATAGATATTAAATTCACATCTCATTTTTCAGAACTAAGCCTTATTTTATAATGATCAAAATTGATCTTTCAATTTTTTTATTTTCACTCCAGTATTATGCAATAAAAAATATACACACCCTGATATCTTCCAATGTGCTTGAATCTACAAATTAATATTGTGATCATTCTTCAAAATATTCCTCAAGATTAGCTTTGTTTCAGTTTTTTTCTAGAGCAAAATTTTTAAGAAATGTAATATAGTAAAGCATATTCTACTGTTCATAGGACATAAATAAATTTCAATATTTTCATATAAATGCATTTATATGTGGAAGTACTTGATTTTTAACCCAAGAAATTTGTCAGAGAATAGTAATAAACCTCTAGTAGTGTTAGCGACATTTGAGTCAGCTACATGCAGAAAATAAGATTCAGGATTATTTTTGTTTTTTAAATCACTTAACTCTCTTGGCTTCCATTCAACCCTAAAATATTTGATTTGCTTTGGCTGTAAATGACTTTGAAGATTTCCTTCTCACTGAGGACGAATTGCAGAGGGTGCTATAAAAATAAAGCAAGAAAAAATTGAGTGAAGCAGGTAACAGAAGATACAAATAAACTGCAGAAGGACAGAAAGAGTGAATTTCAGAAAAAAATTTACCATAATTTTTAACATAAAATAACAGTTCTCAGAAGTTCTGTGAAGTTAGGAACTATGTCAAGACATCTCCCTTCTGGTTAAAAAAAATTAAACTCAAAAGAATCAAAAAACAGAAAAGTATTTAGATTTAATTGCATAGAAAATTATTTTAAGGAAAAAGATAAGAAAAATGATAGCATCTTGATATATTTTATGCTAAAATGAAATATTAATAACAAATAATCTATACTGTACTATGATTTCAAAATGAATTAGGAGAAACTAAAAAATATTGGACAGTATTGTTAACACAAGGAAATTATAAAAACTAAAATATGTGCTAGTACAATTCAAGATAACTAAAAATAATATCAAATAGTATTGTAGATACAGACTAAGCTATAAGAAACACATCTTAGAATGTTAACCCCAAAGCTTCTGAGAAATACACATAAAAAGAAGAAAGTGCTTAAATGTACAATGATAAAGGAAGAAATAAAAAGAAAATAGTGATTATTGAGCACAAGGAGGATATTCAAATGTTGGAGTTCCTGAGATCTAAGGAAACCATCACAGAAAATTATGACAGAAAGACTCTGAGTGTAAGAATCCTAAATTTTACACTAAAGCAGATACTGTGCAGCTGACAATATCGACTTAAACAATCAAGAAGTTTCATTGTAATGAAAGCATGGCACTTCAGTGAAAATAAAGAAAAAGTAATATAGGATTTGGAAGAGAAATAGATTACTAAAAGACTTTTTAATGTTAATTTTATGCAAAAATAAAGTAGCTTAATTGAGACATTTATGGAAAGAATATGCAAACCTTACATATGATCAGATTTCTACATCCAGGAAAATTAAATGTATGACAGAGCCAGTTATTATCTGACCAAAACTCAGGGACATTTTTATAATGTTTTACTGCAGAGTAACATTCAGAAAACAAAAAAGCTAGAGAGACTGTAGTGAATTTCTAACTGATGGTCAGCTTATTACACCCAGTTGAATTAAACTAGCATGGCGCAGGGTTTCGGCGGGTGGTGTGCACCTGAGGGCTGTTGCCAGCAGCATGAAGGCAGAACAGGAGAAGTTGCTGGAATGCTGTTTGTGACACTGTTTAGAGAAGCTGTTGGAGCTGTTGGAAGCTGCTAGTTCTCGTGGCCTGCTCTGCTGGAGGACCTTGTCATGCTGGCTTTCCTGATAAACTTTGAAGAAGCTTGTTCCTCATCTTGAGCACCGATTCCTGGCTCCAGAGCAGAAGATGGTGCATGGATCAGCCTCCTAAAGAAGCTCGTTGCACTGGCTTTCCTGTTGGGAACTTGGCTTTCCTCATCACTGGAGGAGCTTGGGGCCTCACTTTTGCTGAAATGGCTATGGTACTTTTGGTGGAGGTTTGGTGCTTATTTTCAGAGTTGCTTCCTGTCGCCAATTCATATCCCTCAGTCTGATATCACACATCCTTCATGCTGCTGGCATAGAACTCCTAGCTTCCACCACTGATCTTTGGGCCTTTCCAGCACAGATCTGTGAAGAAGACTGCATGAGACTTTCTTGTGGGCTCCAGGCCTTCAGTTGGACGAGTGGGAGGCACTGTTATGAGCTCTATATATCCAGAGGGACTCACGCAGAATATTAGGATCCAGGCCCTCAGCTGGAGCCATTAGTATCTAGTGGGTGGATAGATTTCCTGCATTTGCTTATATATGATTCTTGGCTGATTCATTATAAAATACTATTATAAAATGTGTATTGTATTATGTTGTTTGCCTTGCAAGGACCACAAACCATGACAGAGAGTTACCTGTAAGTTTAAATATGTACTTATAATAGAAATAAATATAAAAGAACATTTTAAATACACAGTATATTAAGTACTTAAGTTTAGAAAAATTCTGTGTGAATTAATATTTCAATATTGATGAATTCTTGTGGTTCAGTTTCTAAGATAAAATGTTGGCTAACATGTCGAAAAAGGAGAAAACTTTGCTCTCTGGAGCAACTGTTAAGAAGAGTGATTAAGTGTTTTGTAGCTGGAGACATGGTGTGCACACAGTACGCTCAATAAATACAGATTGATTTTTATACCATCACTAAATAAGCTGGTCATAAGATCATTCTGTAAAGGTCAGTGTTTCTGTTTGTTTTGAATTTTCATTACACTTTAAAGAAGTTGTTCACCTAGTACAGGTCGTGCAACTTTGATACATTGTAAGGGAAACCTAAAAAAATTTCTCTAATGAGACATGACTAGAATAAAGGGTAGATGTTTGTGATTTATAGCATTAGGTCTAAAATATACCTTCCCTGTGGATTACCCACCATAGCTAAATCTTAATGCATAATTGATACAGATAATAAAAAGCAACTTTAATCACAGAAGAAAACATACTGAACTGTTTTCTATTTATAAATTAATATATATCAGTAAGATATCTTCTACTTTTTTTCTTGTATTTTAAGGAAGGGTCTACAGGGTGTTCAAGGTCTCACTACTAGATTGGACTTGGAGTGATCCACCTGTTTACAGCCTCCCAAGATCTGGGATTACAGGTGCGCACCACCATGCCCAGTTTCAATTGCCATCTCCGTTCCCCCTGGGGGTGGGTTCAGCACAGCAGGCCTGGGAATCAAATCCCTGGCCCCTGTGCCTGCTTGCAGGCAAGACTATTATTTTTAGAAGACCTCAAAATAGCATAAAAATATAAATTGACATGGCAATGAATAGCTACTACCCACAAAATTCAATAGAATTTCAGCAAACATTGAATATTTAATATTGAAATGGGAATATTTTAACATTTTATTATCCTTTTGTTTATCTTAGATTTAAAATTTAACTGGCACTTGAGTAGAAAATTATATCATAGAAATATTATTTGGGATCTAGTCCAAACTTGGGGGCAGCGTGAGTGAGACCCTCTTCCACCCACTTGGGACCTCCCACCACTCTGCAGTCCCCCACCCAACTCCTGCCCAGTGAGTGAGAACTTCTGCCACATTCTCGGGACCCCCAGATGCAACCCTAGTCCAGGCCCAGTGAGAGTGTGGGAGAGCTGCATCTCACCCCTACTACAACTTGTCCACTTCAGACTCAGCTCACGCCTGGACTACAGGCCTGGGGTGAAATTCTGCAGCTGTGGTCCCTGCAGAGAGATTAGGGGACAAAACCACCCACTAGACCAGGAGCAGAACATCTTGCCAGAGGGGCATAACAGGAACACTCTCAAGGGCTGAAGCAGGAAGGAGCTGAGCACAGCAGCCAGACCCAAGCCAGGCACAGCTGGATAAATTCAAACTTTGTACATCTGCACATGAATTTCAGTAGGTGTTAAGGTTATAACTGCACGAAAGCTCTATAACAAAGGTCAGAAGGCAGTGATATACAAAATGACAATTAGAAGGAGCAAAATGCAATCTCAGAACCCAAGGCCACTCATAAGAAGTGCAGAGGACACTAACACAGAACAAATTGGGAATCACACAGCTAAAACCAATGAATCAACAGCTTCTGAAATAAAGAAACCACTACAGAAAGGGATAGAGGATCTCTGACTGGGAATGTAAAAAGAAATCCCTGAATTAATAACATCTGCAGTAAAGAATCAAATGTAGAAACATATGGAGGAAACCCAATGCCCACACAGAACAAGTGCAGAGGACACTAGCTCAGTTCAAATGTATGAATTAATAGCATGGATAGTAAATATGCAACAGTGAAAGTTATAGAGGAACTAACAGCAGAATTATTTTCTGAAAAAAAAAAGGATTCTCTGAACTCATAGCATCTGAAGTAAGGAATTAAATACAGAAACAAGGGGAAGAAACCCAATCTGAAAAAACTCTGCAGTAAAAGAATTAATAACTGCTTCTAAAGAGGACATTGATAAAAAATAGAGAGGATTAGAAAAATGATGAATTCCTTGAATGAGCAATACAGGAAAGAAATAGATCACATGAAGCAGAGTCAAAGAGATATAGAGGAAATTAAAATCTCAATCACAAGCTTGCAAAAACGGCTTAAGTGAAAGTGAAGACAGAGTTTCAGATCTTGAAGATGCTGGCGCACCTAGTATAAAGGTCAGAAAATATCTTTTAAAAACAACTAGGATGTAGGGAAAAAAAATCCATTACCTGCAAGATGATGCCAAGATGAACAATGTGAGACTAATAGATATCAATGAGAAAGAAGGAGTCAATACAAATGACATTAAAAAAATATGGGCAGAAGTAACTTCAGAAAACTTGCCAAATATGAGGAAACAATCTGACATTCAGGTAACCGAAGCATACAGAATGCCAAGTAATCTCAACCCAATTAAAAACACTCTGAGACATATAATAGTCAAGATCCCAGAAATCCAGCACAAGAATAATCTACTGAAAGCCACTAAAGAAAAGAAGCAGATCACATTCAAGGGAAAACCCATCAGAATTATGGCCGACTTCTCTTCACAAACCATGAGGGCAAGAAGAGCATGGAGCTGAGTACTTCAAGTCCTCTATGAAAACAAATTCCAGCCCAGACTACTATACCCTGCAAAACTCTCTTTCAAGTTTGATGGAGAAGTGAAATACTTCCATGACAAAGAAAACTAAAGAATTTCATGGTGACAAATTCAATCCTACACAGGCTCCTGAGAGATGTTCTACAGAGTGACCAAAATGATCAGAACTCCATGAATGAGATAAGAAGCAACCAACTAAATAGGGCAAACAATTAAACACAGGAGAAAAAGGAGTAAACAACAGGTAAACAACATGTCAATCGCAAGTCAGTACATCTCAATTATTATAACCATCAGTGTAAATGTATGCAATTCACTAATTAAGAGAAATAGACTGGCACAGTGGATTAGGAAACAAAATCCAGCAATATGGTGTATACAAGAAACACATTTAACACACAAAGGCATTAATAGGCTGAAAGTGAAAGGATGGAAAATAATACTGCATGCCCCAACACCTCAGAAAAAAGCAGGGTTAGCAATCCTATTCTCAGACAGTCTCAACTTCAAACCAAGAATGATCAAGTGAAATAAAGAAGGCCACTATATACTGGTTAGGGGAAAAATTCAA
>NW_004524675.1:6923722-6924966 GCF_000260255.1 Octodon degus | reverse complement strand
AATAATCCTCCCAAAATCATTCCTGAAAACAAGTATTATACTCATAGCAAAACCAGGGAGAGACAAAACTGAAAAAGAGAACTACAGGCCAATTTCCCTCATGAACAAAGATGCAAAAAGTCTCAACAAAATCCTAGCAAGTAGAATACAGCAAATTATCAAGAAGATCAACACCATGACCAGGTAGTATTCATCCCAGTGATGCAAGGATGCTTCCTTATTGGAAAACCTATAAAAGAAATAAAATATATCAATAGAATGAAAACTAAACACCACATGATCATCTCAATTGATGCATAATAGGTTTTGACAAACTCCAACATTCATTCATGTTCAAATTCTTATAGCAAATTGGAATAGATGGCCTCTACTTCAATCTGGTAAAAGCGATTTATGAAATTCCAATGGCTAACTTAATTCTAAATAGGGAAAAACTGAAGCCTTTTACTCTTAGATCTGGTACAAGCCAAGGATGTCCTCTATCACCACTCCTATTTAATAGAGTCCTGGAATCATTAGATAGAGCCATTAGACAAGAGAAATAAATAAAAGGAATAAGAATAAGTGAAGAAGAAGTTCAATTTTTATTATTTGCCGATGACATGATACTTTACTTGAAAGACCAAAAGTCTCCATCAAGAGGCTCCTAGAATTAATACAGAAATTGAGTAGCATATCAGGATACAAAGTCAATACAAAAAAGTCAATTGCATTCCTCTACACAGATAACTGAGAGGAATATTATAGAAACAATACTCTTTACAATAGCACTGAGGAAAATCAAATACATTGGAATTAATCTAACTAAATAAGTCAAAAATATTTTCAAGGAAAGTTACAGTACTCTTTAAAAAGACATTGTAGAAGATTTCAGAAAATGGAAAGATATTTCATGCTCCAGGATAGGAAGAACCAAAATTATGAAGATGGCCAAACTTCTAAAATTGCTTTACAGATTTAATGCAATCACTATCAAACATCCACCAACATACCACAAAGACTGATTGAAATTGTTCTGAAAGTTTATTTGTAACCAGAAAAGACCTAGAATAGCAAAAGCAATCCTGGGCAACAAAGACAAGGCAGGAGGCATTACAATTCCTGACTTGAAACCACACTACAAGGCTACTGTGATAAGATCAGCATGGTACTGGCAACGAAATATACCTGAGGATCAATGGTATGGATTACAAGATGCTGAAGCCTCTACAAACACACTCAGCAACCTTATCTTTGACAAAGGG
>NW_004524675.1:6919107-6923466 GCF_000260255.1 Octodon degus | reverse complement strand
AAAGAAATTACCAACAAAGTGAAAAGACAACCCACAATTTTGGGAAAAATCTTGACAAATAAGTACTCAGACAAAGGTCTGCTCTCTACAATTTATAAAGAAATAAAAAACACTAGGGCCCCAAAATTTAAATACCCAGTCCAGAAATGGGCATCTGAGATGAACACACATTTCTCAGAGGATGAAATTAAAGAAGAGAATAAATATATGAAAAATGCTCCACCTCACTAGTAATCCATGATATGCAAATTAAAAGAACATTAAGATATCATCTCATCACAGAAAGAATTGCTATCATAAATTAACCAACAACAAATGTTGGTGAAGCTATGGGGAAAAAGGAACCCTTCTACACTGCTGGTGGGAATGTAGACTGGTGCTACTGTTATGGAAATCAGTGTGGAAACTCCTTAGAAAACTTTTCCAGTCCAGGAAATACCTTTTAAACTATCTATTGGACTGGAAAATCCCTTTTCAAATATCTATTCCTCTACTGGGAATTTCCCCCGAGTTTCTGAAAACATCATATCATAGTGATATATGTGTGCTTATGTTTATAGCAGCAAAATTTGTGATAGCCAAATCTTGGAAACAATCAAGATGCCCAACACCTGAGGAATGGATGAAAAGAATGTGGTATTTTTATACAGTGGAGTATTACTCAGCTATAAAGAATGATAAACTTCAAGCCTTTATATTGAAGTGGATGCCACTTAAAGATATATTCATAAGTGAAATAAATCAGACACTCATGTGTAAATATCAGATAGTTTCCCTAGTATAAGAACTCAAAAGAAATACAAATAGAAAGGTACAATACAATTAAAAGGAAAGCAAGAGCTTGAGGACTAGACAATGAAGAAAGAGGAAGGAGAAGAGCTAGGAAACATGACAGAGACAAGCCATACAGTTATATGTACAAGATAAGTAAGGCAATGATCCTTAGAATCTACAGAATATTTTCAAAGCTTGCAGTTAATTGGAAGGATTCTCACCCTAACTATATATACTGATACCTGTGAACTAAGCAACTGCACTGAAGATGGCAATTTGTAATAGTAGGTTCATGCTTGGAGTGTCTGTCATTCTGGTCTTCTGAATACAGGCTGCATATCATGACATGCCAGTTGCTGTCGTGCTCTCTCTTGGGTAGATGATTGTTTAAAAAGGAAGAGGGTGGTGAATGAAGACAGAAGACAGGAAAAGTAGTACTGCAGGAGTGTCCTGCAACAATTTTGCATATGGTTAGATTATAGTTCCTTATTGCTGTTTTTAAATATATTTTAATTGATTAAAATTTTTGTCGTATTCTGTAGGGACTTAAAATTTAACATATCAATACTCGATGAAAAATACCCCTACCATGTTATGCCTAAGATGTTTGATATTCAGATAGATAATGAGGTTAAGCTCAACAGCCTAGGTTATATGGTTATAACAATAAGCTTCTCTTCTGGAGGGTTAATAACCTAAGTTTGAAGACCAAAGGTTAGAGAAAAAGGAGTATTGCAAGGAAAGCCAACATTTTGGCCCTGGCGTTTCAAGGTCAATTAAGATTCAAGACATATGAGAACTTGTACTGTAACATCATGTAACTCAGTTGTTTTACAGATTTTCTGATCAAGATTATGGGGCCCAAGAGGAAAGTGATCAATGATGTAGAGTGTGCCTAAGGAGAGTACATTGGAGAGAAAACATTCTCTCAGGCTTTCACAGACAGCATATTGGCCAAGCAATGGCCATGACTCATCCACATGGCTGACACTGACAAAGGATCTACAATCTGAGGTACAGGATCTCAGGATAAATCCTGAGGAGATCTGACTGACTTTATCAGATCCAAAAGCTACAATTCTTGCCACATAGGTCTTGCTTTACTTTGGTCTTAACCATCCAGCAGAAAAGTATAAAAACGAAGTATAAGAAATAAAGCCATGTTATTATGTTGAGCTGTAGGGGACTCAGGTCAACAACTTCTGACATTGCCAGTCAAGTGGAAGACCCAATAGTATTATGGACTACTGGACTATTTTGGATTATTTTGCTGAGTTCACACACCTATAATTTTTAAAGGGTGGAACTAAACAAAAAAGGGCATATAGACGAATGACCATTTTTCATTTGTGTATTCAAATGGTTAGGATAGATATATAGCTACATTCTCTTAATTCAATGTATAGGGGGATTTGTTCTAATAGTGTTTGTAAATAGGATATTATGTCTGTATCTTGTACAACAAATAACCACTAGGAAGGCAGTATGCAATGTGTTAATTATTGGAACTGTCCTACCAATTTGATTTGAAACTGTCTTGTTGCTATTTATTTCTCCATAAAATTATGGAAAAATAATAAATATTGATTAACTTTACTCAAAAAAGGAGGCATCATTAAATTAATATTTTTTATTTTTATTTTTTTGTGGTACCAGGAATTGAATTCAGGACCCTATAGTTGCCAGGCAAGGGCTTATTCTACTGAGCTATGTCCCCAGCCCCAGATTAATATTTTAATAAAAAGTCTAAGAAGTTGTGAACATTTTTATTGACTGACTAATGTATAAATATATATTCTAAATTTAAGAATTATCTGGAAAGTAACAGAAACCTAATATTATCGCTTCACAATACTAAAGGAAAAGCTAATCCTAAGAAATTATGCTATAGATTACTACATGAGTTATCAGTGAAAATGTTGGTTAACTTGCTGATACCTTCCAAGTAACAATTCTTCATTTATTTTGAAGCATCTTGGTTACAAGTACTTGATCATTTATTTTGTCAAATTGTTGGTGGGAATGTAGACTGGTGGAATTCAGAATGGAGATTCCTCAAAAAGCTTGGAATAGAGATACTGTTTGATCCAGCCTTTCCTCTTCTGGCTATTTTCACAGAAGAATTGAAGACATCATACCACAGTGATATATGCATACCCATGTTTATAAAAGCACAATTTGTGATAGCTAAATCTTGGAAAGAACCCAGATGCCCCTTAACTGACAAGTGGATAAAAAGAATGCATTATACAATGGAGTATTTCTCAGGTATAAAGAAAGATAAACTGTAGACTTTGATAAGTAAATGAATGCAACTGGAGACCAATATGATAAGTGAAATAAATTAGACTCACATTTGTAAACATTACATTGTCTCTGTGTGTAAGAAAGAATAAATAAGATGCAAAAGGTACAATATATTGTCAAAGGGAAAGAAACTGCTCAAAAGGAAGAACAACTGAAGAGAGGGAAAGAAGAAAAAAAGAGCAACAAATTGATAGGCAGACAGATAAGATTCATAAGATAATGGTACCAATTTCTATTAATTGAAAGGAATAGTTAGTGCTTATATTATTCAATGAGTTTTGCATGCCTATATCTAGTAGTCTGAGCAAAGGCTTTAAAAATAACAATATGGAATATAATAACCACTGTCAACTTTTATTATTTTCTTTTGAAATTTAGTCTCATTTCTATTGTTTTCATTATCTTTAAAATAAAAAAAAATACTAGATATTTGCCACAGATATGCAAATGTAAATACAGACTCTGTGAATAGCTCAGAATAGATAAACCTAAACATTGCATATCTTAAGATCTGCAGTCATATTTAAATTGAAACATCAAGGGGCCAGGGAGATGGCTCAGTAGAATAAGCACTTCCCTAGCAAGCTCAAGGGTCTGAGTTCAATCCCCAGTAAAGAAATATCAAGTGTGAATTTCTTACAACAGATCTTCTTGTATTTTCTGCATTGGACCTAGGAGATAGAAAAGGAAACTCCTCATGCCCATTGTATGTTAGTCCTAACAAATGGAAATTGCTCATACTCATTACCCCTGTGCACTGCACAGCAGACTTGAACTTTGGGAGATGGAAATAGGACAGCTTTATAGAACTTGATTTCCTCAAGTGAAATCCCTTCAGCAGTATATACTATGAAAAAGACAGGTCAATAAATGTTTGTCTGCGGTTGGACAGATAGCTCAGTGGACTAAAAAGCACCTGCTTAGAAGGGACCAAAATTCCATTCCCTGCTTGCCATGCTGGCCCCGCCCCTGGGGCACACTGAGAGGGAGACTGTGACTGGGTGTGGTGGCATGTGCCTGTAATTCCAGAATTTGGGAGGCTGAAAACAGGAGGATCACTATGAATGTGATTTGTACAGTGAGACCCTGTAGACCCTATACTGAATACATTTTTTAAAAAAAGATTCTAAATAACCCAATATCCCTTAATGAAATTAAAGCTGTAATTAAAAAAAAAAAAACTATCAACAAAGAAAAGCCCAGAGAAGACCTAACGCTGCTATTTCTCAAACTCTTTAATGAAATTGAAAGTGAAGAAATAGACAGGCATGGTGGCAC
>NW_004524675.1:6899377-6918506 GCF_000260255.1 Octodon degus | reverse complement strand
TTCTTTTCATGGAGGTACATACCTCTGCTGCTGGGGGCCTAAGGGAACACCACTGGGTTACATAGGAAGAGTGCCTCTAGGACTCTACACTGAAATCTGTTTTCTTGTAATGTATGTTAAGATTTCTGTCCCGTGAATTTTGTTCCTGATTTATTTTCATTTTGTGGTCAGTCTGCATTAATTATACTTTAAAGTCCTTCTGATCTTTTTGACAAGTAAAAGTTATGAGCGATTGTACCTGTCTTTAGTTTTTTTAAATAAACGTATCTACAAGGTTCTGTAAAATTTTTGTAGCAACTTAGTCTATTTTCTCTTTTCAGTTATGCATCCTGAAGTCCTATATACCCAATGTTACTTTTATTTTCTTTAGGAAATAATTCAACTCATCTATGTGTGTTTCCTCTGCAGTAGTCTTTTATATGTACATGTATCTATGCTTTCTTTCAAGACGTGGTCTTGGCTTTCTAACAGTGCGCACTTTCTATGTCTCTCTGAGTAAGAGAAGTCCCTCTCAGCTTTATACCAGAAAAAATACATAGTTAGCTTTTATGATGATATGTATTCTATTGTCCCTCACATGAACACCTTTGGCTATGTATTGATCTTAGAGATTTTCAGGTCTATATCATGGATTTTTAAATTAGAATAGAGAAACTTAGTAGCAAAATGAAGGAAAGGATGTTTGATGTGAAACCAAGATTTGGGTTATAGATACAGCAGTTTATGGCTTGTATTACAATTCTAAAAGAATGGAAAATGATGCTATTTTTTCTACTTACCTTATGTAAATTTACCTGTATAACTGCATGTGGATGCACATTTATTTTAAAACATGATTATCAAATGATTATACATATTCAAAGAAGCTAAGAGAAAACACTAGAAGTTTTGTAACATTGCACACTACCTGCTTTTAAAAATTTGGACCAGGGGCAGGGAGATAGCTTATTTGAATAAGCACTTGCCTTGCCAAGCACAAGGGCCTGAGTTCAATCCCTGGCTCCACAAAAAAAAAAAAAGAAAAAGAAAAATATTGAACCAAAGACAAGTGAAGTCCAGTACATAGACAAATACTAGATTTAATATAGCTGATCAACAATAAAAGTGGAGGATTCATTATGCAATTAAAATAGAATCACTTCTTAGGTAGAAAAGAAATGATTTGAGAATTAAAGTCACATCTAATAGATGACTAAGGAAAGGCTTCGCTCTCCAGAACTATTTGTCTACTGCTCTGTTTTAACAATCGGAAAAAAGAAAAAAAAAAAAAAAACAAAACATGTGGCATTACCTTGACTAAAAGTTTTGAGGTCATATCTTAAGTGAAATAAATCTGACACATATGTTTCTTACCACATTGTTTCTTTGGTGTGAGAAACCAAATGTGTAAATAAGGACTGAAATGGAAATAGGCAGCAGGAGGTGGAAAGAAAAGGTTCAAATGGGAAGCGGAACAAGGGAGGAGGAAGGGGAGAAGAAGGAAGGGAAAAGAGAAAGAAAGGAAAACATGGAAACAAAGCTTTTGTAAATAAGAAAGGGAAGAGTGACACAATGGAGAGGAGGGGACAGGGAAAAGGCAGCACCAAGGTCTATCTTGCACAAGTACGAATCCCCTATTGTGAGTGTGGTTGCTGGGTATATCACATGTGTGCCAATAAAATTAACAAAAAAACCTTTATGTTTGCTTATGTCAAATACTACATATCCTATAACTAATCATCAGGCAGAAATACAACATGAATAGAGTATGCTTCTCCAAGACAGGCGAGAACCTGATAAAACTGAATCAGAAAGCACCGGTTCATGGTAGAACTAATTAGCATATTTACTTCGATTTTCTTCATATATTGTTTCGTTATCTAACAGAAACAGAGAAAAAGACATACTGACAAGTGCATCCAGATGTGGTACTTGATAGTTTGGAAGGAATGAGGGGCAGATATTGGAAATGAAATAAGACCAGGAAATGCGTAAAAAAGATAAAACAATATTTTACGAGGAAAAGTACTAAGTCAGTTTTGTTATTGATACAATAATAATAATTACAGTTTATAGTCATTGCAAATTCAAAATTAAAATAGGTAATGAAAGAAATTACCCTTTAAAAATGCCATTTTGCAAGCGTCTGTGGAGGAATCCTCATTTATCTCCTATTTTTCCAAATATTTGCTAAGAAAAATAAATTAATAGCAATTAATACATGAATAATGGCAGATTTACATTTTTTCTTTTTTCCTAATTTGATCTGTAATATTTACCCTGCTATTTAGGGATGTATATTTATTCAGACAGAGATTTTGATACTCTATTATCAATTAACAGACAATCATATCTATTGACCTGTGGAGAAAAATGGACATTCTTGAGCTGTCTATACAGGGAACAGTAAATCAAGTAGCTGTGTAATTAACTCATAATTATATAAGCAATAAAGGCATAATTATAAGATTATTAATATGTTAAAATTATAAGGAATTTTCTGGCATTTAATTAACATTTACCAAGGCAGACTACAGCAAATTAAATATCAATTAATAAAAATAGTGACATTTATTAGGATACTCTATTAGTAGGCACAATTAATAACTTGTTATCACTGGCTTTTAAAATTCCGATTAAGTGCGTAAATATTCCCTATAATTTTTATGTATTAAAATGTAATTATGTCAGTGTCCTGTAATTTTAAATTGATTATGCAGCATCTCTCATAATCTCAATGTTCTCTTAAGCTTCAATTGATTCATAATTGACATGCTGTAGTTTATAAAGCCCTATAAATATTTCTACAGGAACTAAGCAATCTTAAAATCTCACTCTTCTTTAAAGTACTGTTATAAGCCTCATATTAAAAATTATAGTAAACGTATGGAACTATCTGTGTCTTAGGTAAAGCATTTGATGTATCTCCTCAATAGCTGTGATACTCCTTTAACACAGATTTATAATTTACTGTACTTGTTCCCAGCCTTATAGATGATTATATGAAATATATACATATTTATATTGCAACTGACTTGTTTTAATCTTAAACATCTGGGTAACCTTTGGAAAATTATGGTTATTTCAGTTCTGAGGCAATGAGCAATATATAACAATATGCATAATAAGTATATTTAACATGAGAGACATCTTAATTTAAGATATCCATTATGCCTATAAGAGCCCAAAACTCTTACAGTGTAGCTCTTTCATCCACTACTTTCTACTTATTGAGTTTATTTATGAAGATTTAGAAGGATGCTAATAGAATATCTAAAATCCTTGTAAAAAATAAATTTTCAAATTGAAAAATGTGGTAAAAAAATTCATGAAAATGACCAAAAGTGATAGGTAAAATAGTCTTCATTTTATCATAGCAACCTCTGGTTGTTAAACTCCATTGTGTTAATTTGACTGGCTTCATACCCTCCTAGGCAATTTGGATGAAACACTTCTGGGTATGACTAGGCAGCTCATGTGGATATGATCTTGGTATTATTGTGTTCCCTCACTACTTTCTTTCCAGAAATTTCTCATGTTCTTCATCCTAAACAAAATATTAATACATAGATTATATTATTTTTGCTCTACTAGAACCTTCCATCACCATATTTTTCTCTTGGATCCAGGTGATTTATGAAACCATGAGTCAAACCCCTCATCATTTAAATTGTAGGAGTCTTACCCTAATGAAGGAAAGTTAATATAAAACATTGGCTCTAGAAAAGTTGTGTCATTGTTGTGATTGTTTCTAATCATATAGTTCAGAATCCTTTAGAACTGACTTGGAGGAGGAATTGGAAAGTTTTGGTGATATGGACAAGAGAAGCCCTAAAACAGTGATGGTGAAATTTTAGAGACCCAATGCCCAAAGAGCAACTAAAACCCACTTATTTATCACGAGGTGCCAATACTATGGATAAGCCTGAATAATAAGGTGATATATAGATATAGATATATATCTATATATCACCTTATTATATATATATAACCATATATATATATAATATATGTCATATATATATGACACCCATACACATATACCTGAGTTTCAGCCCAATTAGAAGGATGTCGACTGATTGCCTCCTATGGAACATATGCCTAGGTTCACCACCACTTTTCTAGAATGATATGAGTATAGTTTGGTTGGCCTTTCTTGTCAGAGCCCAGAACACTTGAATGCTAACAGAGTTGTGGAAAGTAAAGGCCAGACTCGTGAGTTTTCAGCTGGAAACCAGGATTCTTTTGAGAGTTGGAGTAGAGACCATGCCTACCACACTCTTGTTAAAAAATTAATTTTTTTCCGTTTTCCCATGTCTTGAGAATCTGTGGGAGGTTAACTTTAAGGGCTGTGAACAAATTGATCTGATGGAATACATTTCGAAGCAGTAGCTCTGCAGTCATGGTCTAAGGAGGTCAGCCTACTGCTTTTGCTAGCAGCACACACCAGTGTCACCTATGCGATGCTGGTTTTACTGCCACACGGAATTTAAGAGTTATGCCTTTATGGAGGCTTCTAATTGTATTTAAAGGAAGCTCCAGGGGAGGAGTCACTAAAAAGGATCTGAATACAACTATTTGAAGCTTAAGGTGCAGTGAATACCTCAGGAATTCAGATGTGGGAAGAAAGTGGAGAATCAGCTGAGGAAAGCTTCAGGCCATGATTGGAGTCCATCCAAGAGACAGACTATATGGTTTGAAAACCATAAGACCATTGAGTTGGGATTACTTATGCCCTCTGGAATCCACATCTTGTACTGGATGTGGAGCTACAGGATTAGTGACTGTTCTGAATTTGGGTCTTCTTTTGGTAGAGTGCTTTTCTTTCTTATTTTTCTCTTGGAACAGGAAAGTTTACACTGTGCCAGTGTATCTTGAGATGGTATAACTTGTCTTTTATCTTTAGAGTGCTTCACAGCTAAGAGTTAGTCTTCAGTGTTTGGAAAGAATTTTTGAAAAATGATTTTGAAAACGGGTAAAGCTGTTAATATTTTGAAAAAGAGACTTTTGGGTTTCCACTTGCAGATAGTATAGTTGTAATATAGTGGGCAGAAACACTGACTTCATATTCTATTTATTTTGAAAGTGAGAATAATTTAAGAATATATGTTTTGGCTTCAAGTTGGCAAGGAGTAGAATAGGGTGGATCAATTTAACTGTGTGAATTTAATTGACTTTGCAGACATTGTGAAATCTAGTAAGCTATGCTTTTCTGTGTGTGGCACAGTGGGTCATGGAGATGTGTCCACTGGTACTATAGCTGGTTCCTTGCTTGCCCCTTCCTCCCTGGAGTGGTTCCCACTCTCTGCTTTCCTGGTGTCTTGAGCTACATACTTGAGCTCCTCTAAGCCCTTCCCCCATAACATTTGTCCCTTCCAGCTAGGTGACCGTAGACTGAATTCCCAGAAACCTTGGACTGAGGTAATCTTGTCTTCCTTCAAATGTAGGTATTGAGTGCTGTGTCCCAATGATAGGAATGCTGAATCATGTACCATCCTCCAGTGATAGAAATTATTGTTTTTACCTGAAAGTACATTGCTTTTTCCCATTGTACATTGTGCAAATCTTTTCCCATAACAATGTATTTGAAATGATGGTACTATCATATATATTTAAAATCTTTATGTGTCAAGGAATAATTCAGTTTATAGAAATTTCTGAAAAACCTACAGTAAATAAATCTATGTAAGTTTTTGGAATATAGAATTTAAGTGTAGGCTTCTAAATTACCACCACACTAACCTTTTGAAAGGGGGATGTAGGAAGAGTCTTTTAGGATTTAATGTAACATGAAAATACTATATTCATTTTTTGTGTTCTGTCCTAAATAAATGAGAAAATAAAGAGAAAATGATAATAAAGCCAAGAATTTTATTCCCTTTCTGAAGCCTTTTTAAAAATCCATCCTCCATTCTAATTTTAATTATCCTCAACATATTTATTGCAACTGCTATTTACATTTTGTATTTATTATTCAATCTAAATTTGTTTTTACTGCTAATATTTCCTTAACTGACCAAATTTGGAAAAAGTTTCAAATGGAAATTGGTATCATGTATTTATATATACAATGTACATGTAGATAATGCATTTTTCATTATTGATTTGCTTATATATCTTCCTTTAATAATCAGAATGCCTACAATCTGAAAAATCTGTTAATGAGTTGCATGTATATTTACTTTTTATGTTAGTATTTTTATTATGAAGTACACATAAGTAGAATGCACAAAAACTTATGTATCATTGAATAAATTATTTTTAAATGCCTTAATAATGTTCATCAGGTCAAAAAATGAAATATTGCTAACATTTTAGAAGGTTCATGCATGACTCTCTGAAATTAAAATTCCTTTCCTCCTGACTGCTTGCAGCCATATTTTGATGGCAATTCTGACTAAATACTTTCTTACTTTCACTTTAATTTCAGCAATAGCTATGCATTTTGAAATATTTCCATTTTGTATTTACTGTTTTTAAGTCTTTACTAAGTAAGTTATTTATGCTTTTCTCTTTAGCCTCATTAATTCAAATTCTGCTTGAAGTTTCATTATTTTGTTGCATGTTGTGTATGTTTTAACCACAATATAAGAATATGCCACCTTATCTCTGTCATGCTAATGTTTTCTTAGTTGGCCAGCGTGTATCTGTTCTATAGTTTGTGGCTATGATTTCAGTATTTGTTTAATATAATGTTGCTTTCTGGAAACATTTCAATAGAGGTCACTGGAAGCATTGCTGGAATAAAGATGGGTGCTAGAAGTGGAGCGACGCTCCCTGTGAGGAGATTTGTCTCAGCTACTCTTCTCTCGTTGCTGGCACAAACACCCAACATGCAAAATGAAGGAAGGGAAAGTTTACTTAGCTCACAGTTACTGGAGATTTCAGACCATACTCAGCTGACTCCAAGGCAGAGCGGCACAGGGCAGAGGGCAGCCTTGCATGGTGGTAGCAAAGAACAGAGAGCAAAGGGAGGAGCAGGAGCAACAATGGCTACTCTCTCTCTCTGTCTCTGTCTGTCTGTCTGTCTGTCTCTCTCTCTCTCTGTCTCTCTGTCTCTCTGTCTCTCTGTCTCTCTGTCTCTGTCTGTCTGTCTGTCTGTCTGTCTGTCTGTCTGTCTGTCTCTCTCTCCCTCTCTCTCTGTTCTCTTTTATGTTACATTCATGCTATCTGCCTCAGCCTGTGTATAGCACTCACACTCATAATCCCAGCAGTGCTCAGACCAATAATCCCAGTCTTGGATCATCTGTAATCCCAGTGGATCATGAGTTAATAACAGACTCTGAAAGTCTGCCCCATGACTGCATGAGGTTTTGGGGAGCCACTTGGAGACAATCCATAACAGAGATTCTCAGCACAATCTCTCAAGTGACATGACCTATGTGTGCTTTCAACAGAAAGATTGAGCTACTGAGCTACTTCTACAACAAGTATTGCATGTAACTTTCATTTTAGTCATCTTATTAGCTATGATTTTCATTTCTTATGGTTAATTATTTAAATGTCTCTAAAATACATATTTATCATTGGGAAACCCTCATTTGAGAAAATCCTATACAACCTTTATTATTTTTATGGGGCAATAATTTTCTTAGTTTTGAAGTTTTGAAGAAATTAAGTGACAGGAGTATAGGTCTTGGTATACGAATGCACTGCAGTATTTTCTTACATTACTTGGCTTGCATTTCTTCCTCATAATGATTTACTTTAATTAGTACTACATTTTATTCAGTTAAACCACCTTTAATATTGTATTATGTTGACAAAATGTACCTATTCCACTGTCACATATAAGTATATCTAAAAGCTTTATTGCTTTACTTTACTTTTTTAAATCTATCATATACCTATTATTGTCTTTTGTATGTTGTATTAGTCAAGGTTCACAGTGCTGGCCAAATAGCTCAGCAGATTAAAGGGCCTGCTTAGGCAGACCCAGGGGCCAGGAGTTCAATCCCCTGGCCTGTTATGCCAGCCCCATCCCCGGGGCACACTGAGACAGTGATTGAGACTGGGCATGGTGGTGCACACCTGTAATCCCAGAACTTGGGAGGCTATAAACAGGAGGATCACTATGAGTCCAATCTATGCAGTGAGCCCCTGTACATTCTGTCCTAAATACAAAAAAAACTTCATCATTTTTATATGTACATATTTTATTGAAATAAAAACCATTTGTTCTAGAAAATTTCCCCTTGTATGGGTATAGTCATTTAACAAAAATCACTAATGTAACTGTTTTGGTTGTTGTGAAATGATATGGCAGATTCATAACCACTAAATTAGTGTATTTTTTGAGGGTTTTTTTTTTTTTTTTTGTATTGTATTCGGCTGTTACAGGGTCTCACTATGCAGCTGGGACTCATAGCTATCTTCCTGCTTTCAGCCTCTCCAGCGCTGGGATTACAGGTGTGAGCCGCTATGCCTGGGCTCTGTGCTGGTTTAACCTGCCCTGGGTTGGAGCTGGCACAGCATGTGGTGCCAGGGAGCCAACCTCAGTCCCTGTGCTTACTTAAGACTGCCTGAGCAGGCGTTTCAGTCCACTGAGCTGTCCTGCCAGGCCCTGGAGTTGCTTTAATACTTAAATCTAAAATTTCTCTGGGTTTGTGTTTGTTTATCTTTCTTTCTTTGAGTAGCAGGACTTTTAATTAGTAGTTGGGAGACAAATTTGATTTATACAAATATACACCTTATGTAAAATTGTGAACGTTATTTTATTACATGTTGATGGAACTGTTTTAAAATGCAGAATTTTCAAGTATTTTATTTTACTATTTATTTATTTATTTATTTATTTATTTATTTATTTGGTGCTTATTCTACTGAGCCATCTCCCCAGCCCCAGCACTGCACTTCTTAATCAGCTCTTGTTTTAGTTAATTTGCTCTTTCCATATTGAAAGAAGTAGTCCAATCTTCTATTCCAGAAGGGTAAAATTTTTAGAGAATAAAAGGCAACATAAACATTAAGTGGAGGCACATTCAAAAGGTCTAATAAATGTGTGTGGAAATATTTAAGAAGATAACTAAGCATATTTCAAAACTAAGCCAAGTCATAAGTTGAAGACACGGGATAGCACAACAGCAACTGGGCAATGTCAATCAAACTAAATCAAACAAAACACTCTCAAATACCAGAAGCAGATAAGACACCGTGTTTTGAAAAATTAATAATAAAAATTACTACTTGCTATCAGAAATGATAAAGTGAAGAAACAATGCAAAAAAAGTTTAAAAATATCTAAGCTAGAAGTATTTGTTCTATGGTAATATATTTCACAAAGTGAAACAGAACAAACATTATTTTAAAAATCAAAAGAGAATTTGAATTAAATCCAAAATAGAAGAATAAAAGCAATAAAAATCAGAAATCAAGGAAACTAAAATAGAAATGCAGCAATAAATATCAATGAACCTAAGAAGTGACTAAGTAAATAAAATTAGGGCAGGGGATATAGCTTGGTGGCATAAGCGCCTGCCTGGCAAACACAAGATCCTGAGTTCAGTCCTCGGTACTGAAAAATAAATGTTATTAATTGAATAAAATTGAATATCTAGCCTGGTAAAATAAGAAAAAATACAGAAATTATTCTTATTAGAAAAAGAAGGATCATCATTACTGATGATTTATTGGAGATTCAGACTAATAAAAGAAGATGAAATACTCTATGCCCACAAAGTTTACAAAGTTTAACCTAAATGGTTTACACAAAGCTGCTGAAATGCAAAATCTATCAAACATCAGTAAAGGATGAAATGATAATATGAACAGTTATACATCTACTGCAAAATTATAATTGAATGTTAATAATTTAAAACACAAAAGGACCAGGCCAAGATGGATTCATAGGTAATTCTAGAAAATACTTGATGATGAAATTGATCAGTTCTATGTAGTTTGTCATAAAAAATTCAAGCTAATTAATTCTCTGAGACTCGAATTACCATAATCCAAATCCAACAAAGATAGTGTAAAAAGTAGGATGGCCCAGTAACTCAGAAACATAGATAACAATTCCTGAAACATTAGCAAATTGAACTCAGATATGTAGATTCATTCCATATTACAAACAGGTAGGATACACAAAACTAGTTGATTATTTAAAAATCAGATCATATAACCTTTGTATCAACAAAATAGTAAATAAATGAAAATACCAATAGGCTTATAAAAGTAAAATATTGACAAATTCATCATTAACTTATCATTACAGCCTGCAGTGAATTAGGGAAACCTTCACATTAGAAATATCTGAAAAAACTTATAGCTGACATCACAGATACTTATGAAGAAATGCATAATTTCCTTTTCTAAGAGGAACAAGAACAGTCTATCTGCATTGTCATTGCTACTCAACGTTATATTAACTATCATAATGAATAGAGGAACTTACAAAGGGAAGTACGATTTATACAGATCATAAAGGAAAAATAAAACTGTCGTTGTCTGTAAAAGATATTATTGTCTGTGAATAAAATCCCAAAATAGCAACAAGATGATCCTGGAGCAAGTAGAGCATTATAATAAAGTTTCAGGACATCAAGATTATATTAAATTCAAATTATTATTGTTATTTTCTTTTTGTGGTACCAGGAATCAAGCTTGGGACCTTGTGCTTGCTAAGCAGGCACTTAGATTGCTGATCTATATCCCTAGCTTGAATCATTTATTTACTTATTTATTTACTTATTTAATGTATTTCTTACAGGGCCTGACTATGCAATTCAGACTCCTCATGACCCTCCTGTTGTCATCCTCCCCATTGCTGAGATTACAGGCATGCACCACCCTGCCTGGTCTCGGTGCATGGCTCAGTGAGAACAGGGCCAGGGCCACACACATGTGGTGCTGAGGATCAAACCCAGACCCCTGTGCTTGCCTAACTCTGTCCAGCTATTTCACCGTCTCTCAAATTATTTCCTATATTTCACTTGTAAACAATTTTAATTTTAAATTAGATAATGTCCATTATCCTCAAAATAATGCTCTACAAAATATGTTCAGTATTTATATGAGTCAATCTAAAGCCCTTGGTGGAAAAAGTAAAAAAAGGTGTACATAACTTCAGAGATCTTCCATGTACTTAAAAATGCTTTTGTTGTTTGTTTGTTTGTGCTTTCTTTTGGAGGGAATCGGATCTTCCTATGCAGTTCAGGCTGTCCTTGAGCTCACTTTGCAGCACAGGCTGGTCTTTGACTTGCCACTATCTTCCTTCCTCAGCCTCCTGAGTGCTGGGATAACAGGCATGCACATCCAGTCCATGTACATAAATTTGTTACCTCAATATTGGAAAAATAAACAGAAGAGGAAGAGTTGGGCTGAATGAAACTTCCAATCATAGTTTTGTGAGCAGTCTCCACACTGGTTTCCACAGTGGTAGAGTGAAACCTCGGTATTATAATTGACTTCATTCTTTCCAATTTGATTTACAAATCCAATGCATCCACAGTTAAAATTCTAATAATTGCCTAATTCATGGACATCAAAAAATTGATTTCTGGGGCCGGGGAGACGGCTCAGTAGAATCAGTGCTTGCCTGGCAAGCGCAAGGACCTGAGTTTATCCCTGGTTCCACCAAAAAAACAAAAAAAAAATTTAATTTCAAATATGTTATTGAAAGGCAAAGGATACAGGTATCCAAGACAATATATAAAAGGAATAAGAAAGCAAAGAATTTATAGGACTGTAATTGGAGATAAAAATAAATCTAATTTAACCAGTAGTGTTGCCTTAGTGTGAAAAAACAGAGTTCATTATTGCTAAATAAGATAATCCTAGGTATAGAAATATGCAATATTAACATTTCTCATTATTTTGCATCAGTATGTAATAGAGAAAGAACTGGAATTTATTTTATATGTAATCCAAATTATACAATGGTTGTGAAATTTTTGGCCTTTCAGAGTTCTTCATTCTTTTACTATGAAAATTATATGAAGGTGATAATAAACAATAATCAATAACAAACATTTCTTCCATATACTGTACATATTCCTGGCTTTATACTGGCAATATTTTGCTCATATACGTACTCTAGTATCATCAGGATCACTCTTTGGGGTAGCAGAGATAGATTGGCAGTCTAAGTACATGCCTGACAAGCACGAGCATGCACCTTGTGGGAGGGGGCTGAGACAGAAGGTTCACTATGAGCCTGAACTGCAAAGGGAGACCCTGTACCAAATAAATACATAAATAAAAGATTTTTTAAAATTTAATAAAGAATCACCCCTGGTTCACAAAAAATTGTCTGCATATTCTGATCATATAAGAAAATGGTTTCAGAATAATCAGTGTAGAATTCACTACTTTGCCCATTTCCACTTCTCTTCAGATTTTATATTTATATTTCTTGTTGAATATACTTTCTCAATTCTTTTCAATATGTAAGAACTATTAAAATTTCGTTATACTCAATAACTTACAAAATTGTTCTGGCATGGATCTGTATGAGAAATCTCTGATCCTCACTGATATCCTTCAATACTAATTAGCAATATTAGTAATCTTGTTAGTAACATTCATTTTGTATTACATAGGGTTATTTTTAAAGAGAGTACAAATTAGACTTAAAACCAAAAAAACTACAAGTGATACAGAATTTCACTTAACAAAGTAATATGAATTTCACAGTATTTTTTGTAATACATAGTGTCTTCAAACTACTCATATTATCAGATTTGTGCATGCAAAATTGGAAGAAGAAACAAGAAAAGAAATGTATAAGAAATTAAGAGAAAAAGTACAAATAATTGTAAAAAGAAGATGAAGCTAATTAAAGATGAAGCTTATTAACTGTTTCTTTCCATAGACCAGCAGAAATGCACAGTACAGCTGTCCAAACCATCCTGCTTACATAAATAAACAAATCTCTTTCCACCACTCCTTCTCCTGTCCTTCTCAACTCAGTAACTCTTTCATTTTGAATAAACTCATTCCCTTTCCCAGTATCTAACCCTTCGGATTCCATTTTTCTCTTTCATGTTCTCACGCTAAGGAGATAATGCAATGTTTGCATACACAGGTTGAACAAAGAAATGTCTTCAATCTAGAACATATAAAGAATTACAAAAAAAAATCAGGCCTCCCAAATCCAAAGACCCAATTTAAAAATGGGCATCTGAGATGAATACACACTTCTCAGAGTAAGAAATACAAATAGAAAGTAAATATATGAGAAAATGTCCAACATCATTGGTCATTCAAGAAATGTAAATTGAATCAACACTTCAGTTTCCATCTCATCCCAGAAAGAATGGCTGCTATCAAAAAGTCCAGCAATAACAAAAGCCAGAGGGGTTGTGAACAAAAAGAACCCACTCCCACTGTTGGTAGGAGTGCAGACTGTTACAACCACTAGGGAAATGAGTGTGGAGATTCCTTCAAAAGCTAGGATTGGAGATCCCATTCAAGGCAGTTATTCCCTTCCCAGGTATTTTTCCAGAAGAACTGAAAACCTCATACTGCAGTGATACATGTGTTCCCATGTTTATAGCAGTGCAATTTCATAGCTAAATCCTACCAACAACCAAAATTCTCCTCAACTGAAGAATGGATAAAGAAGATATGGTATTTTTACACAATGGAGTGTTATTCAGCTATAAAATAATATAAATTTGAGGCTTTTGTTGATAAATGGATGCAACTAGAGAACATACTCTTAAACTTAGTAATATGCTTAATCAGTAAACATTGTTTATGCTACTGATTTCCCCCTTTTACAATTTTTATAGTGTAATGTGTTTTCATGTCTTTGAGATTACTATCTATAACTTCTTTCTCTTATGGCTAACTTTGCAAAATATAGTACCTTTCACATACCAGTTGGTACATATTATTTAATTTAATTCCTGGTTGAATCTTATACTTCTGTAGTGTTGATGTTGCTATTCTATTGTTCATTGGTGAAGCACAGAAACTTGCTGATATACAGAGACTTTTGGACTGCTCAGATAAGCTCCAAGATATTTTGGAAAGAACTCTGTGAACTCTTATGCACATTACAGATGGGGAAACTGAGTATGGACATGGATTTCTGACATCCAAGCATTACCTTAGTTTAGTAATAAATCCTTATATGTATAAAATGCAAGTATTCTTCAATTTGTTCTACATTTTGTTAACATTGCAAGATATTATTAGCAATATATATGAATTTTCATTTTGATAATTGCTTCCTCTGTGGCATTACAAATATTCCCCTAAGAAAATAATAGCAACAGGGCTGGGGAAATGGCTCAGAGGAATAAGTCCTTGCCTGGCAAGCTGAAGTGCCTGAGTTCAACCCCTAGTTCTGTAAAAAGAAAAATAAAATAATAGCAACAAAGACCCTTTCAGTGACTCAAAGCTAATGTACTTAACAACTAACTTGTATAGTCTAAGAAAGGCTTTATATAATAGATAAAAAATTAAAGCAGACACACTTTCAAAAAAAGAACTGGACAAAATTAAATGCACATCACTTTGTTCTCAAATATTAATTTTGATTTTAACAGATATAAAAATTTATATGAATGCAATTGAGGGTAAATTTTTAAATATCTTATTTAACTTTCTTATGCTTTCCTGTGAATGAAAGGTACATTACCAAGGGTAATGTATGTCTAAAAAGATGGAACAAGCACAGCATTATTCTGAGGTAAAAACTAAATTAGATAAAAGCAATTTCACCAAAGATTTTCAACTTCAATATAATAAAAATCTCTAATAATTGCATTTCGTTTAACTCAAACAACAGCTAGTAAATCAAACCACAATGTCCATGCCTCCATGTCATTTTGCACAGAAACTTGATGTATAGATAGAAACTTTTAATTTAATGCCCTGACCATTGATGTTGAAAAAGAAACAATATACTTTCAGGTATGAAGTTAATTTGCATTTAATACCTGTGCCATTCTAAAAGCCATTGCATAGCGTCCTCCTGGTGCAGAGCCACTGTTCCCATAAGACTGGACATTTATACTCCGAAAGTGAACAGCTGCAGTGTACTGGTTTCCAAGGCTGACATTAGTACCATGCTAATCCATGTGTATTTGCAAATTGTTATGATCATTGCTCAGAAATGGCATCAGTTGCAGCTGCAGCAATTCTGAAAATATTTCAGACTTTTGATGGCTGGAAGAACAACACAGAAATTATAATCATCTGACATCCATCACCACTGCTCCTTCACTTGATTGCACCAGTCAACAAATTCTGCACAGGAAGATGGCAAAACAAGGAACAATATAATCCTCATCTATTACAGAAAAAAATTACTGATTCTCACTGTTTCAATTTTCTACCATCTCTTTCTTCCATTTTCAAATGCTACTCAACACACAAGCAGAATAATAACAATAAATACTTTTATAAAGTACCTATCAATATGTTGCTTTTTAAAAATGAAATCAAGAGTTTTCTAAAAAAAATTAAAAACCCTCTAGTCTTATGTATGGTGCTGTTGTTATTAAATATTTTGACTAGGATTTAGAGTATAAACATATTTATTGGCTTTTCCCTCTTCCCTTTTGTCCTTCCCCATTGCTTTGTACTTAATCTTGACCAGACTATATTTTCCTCTTACTATGAAAAAATGCTATCAGTGTACAATGTGTATAGGTAGACCTTGTTTCATCTTATGTTTTAATCTATACATTATGAATTAACACTTCTCCACTATAGGCTATTTTGATAACTTGATGTCTATGAATTCATTACAGATCATTCATTGAATACTTTATTTTTCAATCCTAGTTTGTAATCTGTTATACTATTTAATCTGTCAGACATATTTTTTTAAAATTTACAATGTTTTACAATGTTCAACCCAAACAAATGCTTTTATGGAATATGTGTGTGCTAAATAAATATTGCAGATGCATTATAAAATGAATATTTATTTCCAATAAGCTATTATAAAAGTACATTTTGAGTTTTTAAGTTCAAATTCAGTTATAGAAAAGAAATCCTACTTTGTACTGTGAAGTACAAAACCTTTCACCAGCTGACTTTTGCACACTTATTTTTCTGCTCAAAGACTCCATCATGTGTTACATTATGTCATATGCCTAATGGTCCTAAGAGGCTTGCGTGAACATTTCATATCTAGTGCAAGGTGTTCTCCAAGCTATAACTCTACCATCTGTGGGCATATTCAAATGACTCTTTCAAAGTGTGAATAAACCCAATTAAATTGTATAATTCAATTACTTTTAGTAAATTCATAAATCTGAAAATATTACCAAAATCATTGATGGAAGATGTTCACCAGCTTTGATGCTTTGATTCTTCTCATTTTCCCTATAGATTTATGTTGCCATTAGGCTTTTTTCTTTTACTCAGAAAGTGCTTTTGTCAAGATGGTACTGCAAGTCTCTCAGTTTCTTTGTGTCTTTCTCCTGTACTGCCCCACTAGCTTGCAAACTGAAAAACCAGAAACACAGTTACATACAGTCACACACACACATTCTCTCAGGATATTGTTTCTTTTAATTATTTAAAATTAGAGAAGAACTTTGTAATCTTACTGCCTTTCATAACTAGCTGTGTAATTCATTAAGTACAAGTCTTTTTTGGCACTTTGCTTCAAAGTAGTCTTGTTATTTACTTCAATGTGAAGAACTTTATTATTTATTGTTCTCTGATCTCAGAGAAACACATTTTCTTTGTCTTTATTCATTAAACTTTTAATACTTTGAGTTTTGGATCTGTTGTATATTGCTTTCTTATTTCATTGTTTTTTGATAACAAATCTTAATTAGTCTTTATAGATTTCCTTTCTATGGAAGGGGTGTTTTTCTCTTCAATATGCTCTCAATTTTGATGTTCTTTAACTCTTAATTAATACATAAAGCATAAAATGTATATATCTAAGTGGATATGCCTTTGATTTTTTACCACTCACCTAAGATATAGATCTTGATTCCTTTGCATTTGTCTACTTGTAGCTCTTTTGATTTCTAAGAGATGTAGATTCATATTCTTCACCAAATTTGGAATATATTTGTCATTTCTTCAAATTATTCTGCCTTTTTTCCTCTTTCCTTTTATTTTTGACCTTAATATCATTCAGATATTGCTCTTCTTAATGATTCCCCACATTGCTCTGATACTATGTCTATATTACTTTAACTCTGCTTATAAAATTGACAGCCTCTATCATCTATTTTAAAATGTAGTGAAATATTCTACTTACAAAAAATGTGTGGAAGTCTCATTTTTTATTTTTGGAAACTAAGAATTTCTTTTGGCTCCTTCTTTTTTCGTTTTATGTATTTGATGCAGGGTCTCACCATGTGGCCCAGACATGTAGTGATTCTCCTCTTTTCAGCCTCCTCAGTGCTGATAGTACAAACCCGAGCCACCGTGCCCAGACTTGTTCACAGTGCACCGCGGGGGAGGGGGCAGAGCTGCGTGAGGGACATGGAATGGAACCTTGGTCCTTCAACTTGCCAGCATTTAGTCAACTGAGCTATCTTGTTATAGGTAGCCAAATTAGATAGAAATATTATAGGCAGTCAGACAGGGGCAGGCCCTTGAAGGAGACAGCACAAAAGACAAGCTATCTTGAAACTGGGAGGGAGGGATGCTCCTGCTATGAACAAGACCTAAAGGTCAAACATATGCTAAAAGAGTAGCACCTGGGATAGATATTCTAAATAGGTATCAATCACCTGGAAGACCCAAGTGAGTCACCAGCTCAACCCCCAATGGGAAGAGACCCTGTCCAGCATTCCAGCCCCCAACAGGAAGAAACCCTGTCCCTTATTCAAGCCCCCTTACTCCGTGATTCGCTTCTCCATTTGGCCCTGGGCATAATCAACTTTCCCTGAGCAATGGTGCTTGCAATCCCATTGGTTGACCATTGTTTTGTCCCACCCCACATCCACCTAAGTGAGACCCCTTCCTCTCTACCTTAGCCCCACATGATTTTGCTCTATAAAAATAAGCGCTTCCCTGGCAAGCGCAAGGGTCTGAGTTCAATCCCCAGTTCCACCAAAATAAATAAATAAATAAATAAATAAATAAATAAGTAAATAAATAAATAATAAACTGAAAGAGACAGCTTTCTGGGCAACCCGCTCGGGACCCCCCTTCTGTCCTCTCTGAGACAGAAGCTTTCTTTCCCAATAAAATATTCTACTCTCAACCTCCATTTGTTTCTAAAATTCATTCTTTGGTTTTAGAGAACACAAACTCATCCAGGTCAGGTCTGGAGATCGTTTCTCCTTATGTCATTTGGAGGTTCCCTGTATCATTTGAAGGTCACCCACCTGAGATTAGTTTTTCTCCCTGAGTCAGTAGGATCCTCTTAGCTCTCTCCTATGAGTCCATTCTGAGCTTCAGATTGCTCTGGTGTTTTGCTCATGCTCAACAGGGTTAGAGGACTATGAGTTCTCCCTAATTCCCTCTCATGATATTTGCTGCTTTTGACAAGGAAAGACAGAAGCCCATTCAGAATAGTGCTGCTCATAAATACGGGCAAATAAAATGAGCTAAGGTTGTACTCTTACCCTCTGAGGGGAAAGCACAGCTGTGGATTACAAGCAATGGAGAAAGGAAGCCTCTTTCTGCCTGACAGACATCAAGAATTTGACTTAAAGTGACAACATGTGCAGGGGTGTGAGTGAGTCATGTTTCCAGTACCACAGTCTGACTGTTCTTACTAAGACCAATTCCTTGAGTACTTTTCTGTTCATTGTAGTTTAGTAGTTTAGACAATGTATGGTAGACAATGTAAGTATTTTGGGGAAATACGCTTGTATAATTTTTCCACCACCAAACTAGATATTTAATTAGTGACTGCACTGAGGTACCCATACTACCATTCCAAAATACACATAGGTTTTATTTCAGAAATAGCAGCTTTTGGGTTTTGTTTTCATTGTTATAATAACTTTATTAACGTTTACTATAGGAATTTATATATCTATATTAGATTGTTAGTTTCAAAAACATGGTAATAAAGATAGCTACTTAAGACTCATACTGACTTCAATAGCTACTGAAGTTTAGTAAAAGTATAGATAGACTATGACTTAACCAATTTTAAATATTTCCTTGTTATTTTATCTCCCATGTAAGTTTAATAAAAAATAATACACTTTAATACTTGTCTTTGTATTATTAATATGTTTGCTGGGCCAGGGAGATGGCGCAGGAGAAT
>NW_004524675.1:6890248-6899217 GCF_000260255.1 Octodon degus | reverse complement strand
TATTTCTTATAATTTCATATAATTTTGTCAAACATCCAATATAATAGTATGAAACTAACATATATGAGTCTTAGTCCAGGGACATAAACAGTTCTTTATTATTAATAAAGCAATTACTTTAATTCAGCACAGAAATACATAAAAAATTTAGAGTATATGATGCTTATTAAGCTGAGAATTTTCAGTATAAAATATAAAACTGCTGAAAGCCTCATCAAAACATGTTCCCAGCCAGGTCTGGTGGTACTCTAAGAGACCAAGACAAAATTGAGGATCTCCAATTTAGTGACAACTCATTTCAAAAAAAAAAAAAAAAAGGAAAAAATTTTAAAAATAAGGATATAGTTCAGTTCAAAGGTCCTTGGTTCAGTTCCCAACTCCCAGGGTGAGGGGAGGGTGTATAAAACACTACTTTCTTGATTATTTCAGAGCTAGGGATCGAGCTCAGTGCAATGGCATAGAGTTCAAAACTTCTTACCTCCAAAATAATAAAAATAAATAAACAAAACAACCATTTTCTCAGTTATTTCAGAGCTGTATAATGTAGCTCAGCAGTACAGTACTTGCTTAGTAAGTGCAAGGGTCTCCAATGCTACAAATGCAAAACAAACCTAAATCATTTCCTAAGCATAATTGACTTATCAATTTACCTATTGTTTCACCCAGCCAAAAAAAAATCAGCATCACATCTTGTGAGCGAATTGCAGCACATTCTCTAATGAAGCCAAATAATGAAATAATGATCTCCTATATCTCAACAATTATTTAAAGATGTTTAAAGTTTCTGCAGAAAAACTGAGAGCAAAATTTAAGACAAAGGAAGTAAAATAATGTTAATTTATAGAGGATGTTTTAAACTGCTGTTTACTTTAAAAATCTAAGAGAATTAACTAAATTTACAAGGAATATAATAACTTGATAGAAGGGTAGGAATCAACAACCAGAGAAGAAATTAAAATAATGAAATATATCTGTGTATAAAAATGACAAAAATAGAAATATCTAAGAATCAATTGAAAATCTGTAAGTATTTTTAAATGTTCTAGAGGTCACAAAAACAAATCAACAAATAAAATCATGGGGGCCGGGGAGATGGCTCAGTAGAATAAGCGCTTCCCTGGCAAGTGCAAAGGCCTGAGTTGAAGACCCAGTTCCACCAAAAAGAAAAACAAACAAACAAAAATAAAAGAAATAAAATCGTGACTATGTTTGATGAAAGTTTCATGGCAGGTAGAACTGAGCTCTAAATAGTGGGTGGTGAGTAGCTAGATGGATACTCAGGCCTTCAGGATGATCAGATATTTTCTCAATGACCTGAGAATTCTACTTCATCACACTAATTGATCATTAGAATTCAGGACTATTAAGGTAAACTCGGCAAATTTTAGCATATCCTGAATGAATAGGCGAAGTAGAATTTTAAATGGACACATTACCCCAGAAACTGAACTATAGTGATAAAGCTCCTAAATACTACATAAACAAAATCATCATGAGATTTCCCTACCATTACCAGCAATCCATGCAGCATTGTAATAATTTTAGTGTCATAATTTCTAACAGAAATAAAAATAAAGCATTGAACTGTCTTCAAATATAAGAAAGTATATATAGCTTAATGCTAGAAATGCATTTCATGTATCCTTTTTATTGATGTAAAAAATAAAACAAAAATATTGACTTTTGCTTGTAAGGTTAATTAACTGTATTGCAAAAAGGATTCATCTTTTTACATAAATAATGTCGAAATATAGTGGCTGCATGTTTGGTTAATGTTAATAAAGCATTTTCTTTTTCTGGAGTCCTGAATAGAAATGTTTCTGTGGTTCTGCTTTTACAGGGGAAATTTATTGTATTAGGCCACAGCTGTAAATTTTCTCCCTCCAATCCTATAAATTTCTTCTAAATGTTTAATGGTTTATAACTGTAATTATTCTTGTGTGCCAACATTAAACTTTAAAAAGTTTAATTTGGAGACTATTCGGAGAAACTCATCTTTTTTACAGCCTCATAAATAGTTCTTTGATGAAATGAGCAGAGGCTGTGTATCTGCCCGAGGTGAATACAAATGACACCACACAGAGGACATTTAGGGAGACTCCGCAAACACATTGGTGTCAAACGTGATCAGTTGGGACTCCAAAGCAGTGGACCCCAACATGTTCTAAGAGATGGCATGTTCTTCTGTCTTGCATCTTTCTCTTTGTTTGCCTCCTTCTTTTAGTCCTGTTTTCTTTTTATTTTCTTCTTAGAGTTTTAATATTCTCAAATGCTTCTAATATGAAGAGGATGGTTCACCACCACTGGACATACAAATTTCTATGAAGAATATAAAGGTCATGGGTTCTAGTTAGTAAACTTACGCTATGTGTTGCATAATCAGACTTGCAGTGGAAAGTGCATGCTTATGTATATATCAGCAAGGTTATCTTCATTTCAAAGTTGAACTATAATATTTCAGAGACTGGGGTAAATAAAAATTTCTTTAAAATAAGGTATGAACATTAAGTTTCAAAAATCTCAACTACATTGCATTATGCAGAGTGCTTCCAAATGGGAATTTATACATGGTATTTATTCTATGTTCTGCTAAGACAGAATAACCAATTTTCTGTGATTCAGCAGGAAAACATTGAGTATTTCCTATATATGGGTACATAGGTTGAAACAGGCATAAACTCAGATAAACAGTTGGGACTCAAATTTAATGCATGTTCATTTAAACCTATATTGTAGAATATAACAATGCATTTTCCTTTTATATAACTATTTAAGTTTAAAAATGTTTAATATTTAAATCATACTAAAATCTACCTTAATCCAAGAACATCTATTTTAAGTATTGTTGCTTGTATACATTAAAAATATATACTTACGTAGAATATAACATTTTGTGTAGTTTTAAAGATAATGTAGAACTACAAAGGAAAAATAAAAAACAAACTTCAGAGATTTACGTAGGACTAGAACTGCCAATTTTCTTCCTTAGAATAGTTTGTTCTGGATGTGTAATTCAAATAGGAAGTAAATTGCTTCACCCAGTGAAACTGGTGCCAGACTCTGAATTATAGAGATAAGATAATAAATTTGCATTATGGAAGCTACTGAGTTTGTGCCAATTCATGATAGCAACCAGGAAATATAAATATAATTAAAATTTAGCATAGATATTATGACATGTAAATATAGCATAGGATATATGTCAACTATAGCACAAAGGTAAGAAGGGAAAAGTAGAGGTGTAATACTGCAAATTTCTTATATGTAAAAATCACAAATAGTTTATGACAGAGTAAAGATGTTATAAATCCTGAAGAAACCATTAAAATACCAAAAGAGAATTACAATTGCAAGCCATCAAAGGAGATCCAGTAGAATCATAAAAAGTTGACAAACAGGTAAGTCTTGACATGAACTGATTGGTGAAATAGGGTGTCTTGCCTCAGTCTTTGTAGAAGCTGTGATGTAGCCAGCATGCGAACCCTGGGAGAGTTCTGGATAGACTACCACCAGGAGCCCAGAGAGCCCTCTGTGGATGCGGTTTTCATTCTCTTACTCTGTTTCTATAAGTTTACATGACCGTTGGTCTTGATTTCTAATATGATTTTGTCATACATGTGTACACACACTCACTCATACATACACACACACACACACACACACACACACTCTTAGAACTCATGAACAATTTCAGTGAGGCTTCAAGACACAACAACAAACACAAAGATCAGCCATATTTCTATATAACAATAATCTGGAAAAGAAATTAGGAAATGATCCTATTTATAACAACATCAAAAGCAGAAAAAATAATACTTATGCGTAAATTTAGTTAAGGAAATAAATTCTACATTAAAACCCAAAATAACATATTGGTGAGAGTAATTAACAAAGATACAAAGAAAATGGTGTTCATTCTTATGGATTGGAAGAGATTGTCATCAAGACACCCAAATTACTCAGAGAAAACTACAGATTCTATCTCAAAATATCGATCACATTTTACAGAAATAGAAAAAAAACTTCAAAATTGATATGTCAGCATAAACTCATCTTGATAAAAAAGGAATTTCTCCAACTATTTTCTCTGGAATGAAAATTCTCCAAAATCATGCTTCTTGATTTCAAATTACACATCAAAAGTAATATAAATAGTACGGTATTAGCTTAATGGCAGAAATATAGACCACTGGAAAGACTATATGGGACCTAGAAACAATTCATGTAAATTGCTATTTGAATCATAGTTCTCAGAAGATAGAGTGGATTGGGATATTTAATTAAATGTATTAATTAAATGTATTTAACCTCATTTACATTCAAGGTGGTAAAATTGTGAACAGCAAGATATAAATCTTGGCAAGTACAAATTATAACTTATACATATATACCTACAAAAATAAAAACAAGAATATAGAATATAGAATTTCTCCAGTTTTGAATCTTTAAGTAAGATGTGATCTATAAAGACATTTAATAACTTATTGCTGATGTAAAGCATTTAACTGAGCACAAACATTAACTGCACTTTGAGTGTCAATTAAATTATTAGAATTTTATTTAAATTTTTAAAAGTCATTATGAATAAGACATTTTTAGTGATAGATTTTAAAGTAAATATGCTATTTATGAAATTAAACCTAAATACAGTTGGCTTTCTATGTCTGTGAGTAACACATTAATCTCTCTGAGAACCAAAAATGTTTCTTAAAACTTCATCTGTAATGAACATTTAAAGACATTTTGCTGGGGGCCAGGGAGATAGCTCAGTAGATTAAGTGTTTGCCCAGCAAGTATAGAGTCTTGAGTTCAATCCCCAGTACCACAAAAAAAAAAAAGCATGACATCACTTTATAAAAAGATGCACTATAACTATCTATAGGGTATTTACATTATATTAGATATTATAAATACTTGATTTAATAGATACATCATATTTGTATTATGTTATATTTTATTTTAATTTAGGGTTTATTCCAAATATACAGAAAGATATGAGTAGGTAATATATGCTATTTTATGTAAGGAACTTGATTTTGGTATCTGAGGGAGATCTTGGAAATAATTTCACTATAAACTTCAAGTGACAGCTCTCTGCTAAATACATCAAATATAAGTAAGAAGTTGGTAAGTTGAATAAAACATCAAGATCTCCATATATCCTGTGTATAAGCAATGCACTTTAAATATGAGCCAACAAGTTAAAAGATAATTTAATATTCATTGCAAGGGCCAGATATAGTCATATTATTTTAGGAAAAAAAGATTACATAGAAAAGAATATTACCAGAGATGAGTTAATTTTAATGATATGAAATTCATTATTTGAAAAGTTGCACTGTATTCTTAATACATGTGAAGTAAAAATTGATTGAAATGAAAGGTAAAAAGCCAGACTCACAAATATGTCAAGATTTTAATATTATTTTTTCAATAACAAACAGACGGAGTGAACAAGAATCTAATTTTGTGTTCTTAACCATCAGCAGCCAAATATTATGCTTTCTAAGGGTATATGAAATATTTGTAAAAATAGACCATATTCTGGGACATAGGAAAAGTCCCATCTTTTAAAAGTGTCAAGACATTTGCCTCAGTCCATTTTCTCCTGCTGTAACAGAATTCTATAGGCTGGATAATTTATAAAGAAAAGAAATTTTCTTAATACTTCTGCATGTTAGGAAGTCCAAGATTGAAGAGCCAGAGCTGGTAAGGACCTTCTTACTATGGCAAACCATAGTAGAGGCCACCACAGGTGAGGTGTGGAGAGAGAGGCCTGAGAGAGGGAGAGTTGCAGAATTAAGTAGGAAAGAGTAGGCAAGCTCACTTTGATAAGAAAGTCATTTCTGATATGTCTAACCTGCTCCCACAATAATGGCAGCAATCAGGTAGACAAAGACCTCTATCTGATCTTTTCCTCAATTTGCATCTCCCAACACTTCCATGGTGGTGATTAAATTTCAACATGTGTTTGAACCATAGCAACACATGAATTACATTCTCTGACAACAATCAGATTAAAAGAGAAAATAGTAATCGGAAGATCTTTGGGAAGTCCTCTGATATACAAAAGAAATTATATAAAATGGAGAAAATACTCAAAAAGAAGAGTTAATATAAAATACTAACTATGTAGAGTATCATTAAATAAAGACAGAGAAATGCATTGCAATAGGTTGATACTATAAGTAAAAAAAAAGTTTAATGTCAATTAGCATTTAACATACTCGAGAAGGAAATGAAATTGGATGCAATAAAATACAAAAATTATATGATGGAGCCTGGCAAACGCAAGGGCCTGAGTTCAATCCCCCATTCTGAAAAAAAATTATATGATAGAAAAATGAAATCATAAAAAGGGAAAAATAGAAAAAATTACTGAAATTTAAATCTATTTATTTGAGAATAATAGTTAACATCAATGAAACTAATCAGTAGAGTTAAGACAAAATTCTCTAATAAAGAATGAAAGAAATGCTGTCACTATAGCTTCTATGGATAAAAACGTATTAAGCAAACAATATTATGAGCAGTTTTATGGCAATAATTTTGAAAAAAGTAATTAATTCCTTGAAAAATCACAAAATATTATGGCACCAGTAGATATAACCTAAATATCTCTAAAGTTATTAAAGAATTTAATGTATACTGAAAAAATCTCCACAAAGAAAACTGAGGATCTAAGTAGTCCTATTGATGAATTCTACCAAATGCTTAAAGAGAGCATAATGGTAATTATGGAAAATTATGTCACAAATTGAAAAGTAGAGAATTCCTAAACTGTGCTCTGTAGCCTTATAACTCTGATATTACAACCAGAAGAAAAAGGACATTTTCTCATTCACAAATATCTAAATTGCTTTATAAAAATTTAGCAAAAGAAACCTGACGGCATTTAAAAACACATAATATAGCTCAATTTTGTGAAATATGTTTCAGTAATAATTTTTTTTTAACATTCAAATGTTAATGTGATTCTAATGTGATTGGTAAAAAATAAAATTATTGATTTGAGATCTTTCTCTTTTTTAATATGGCTATTTAATATATTTTAACTCTATCAATAAAATTTCATTAAAACTTAATTAGTATAAACTGAAATTTTATATCACAATTTATGTTTTATTTTTATTTGGTTCAAAAGTATTTTTAATTTTCTTTCTAATTTCTTTCACACAAAAATTATCCAGAAATATATTAGTTTCTGAGTAGTCAACATGTTTGTAGATATTTATGGGATCAGGATCTATTTTTACACTTATTCACCCATTTATCAGTATTCTTTATTTATTTGTGTTGTCATTTTCAAAATTGGCCTTTTTTGAAGGGATGTCCAAACTCATACATAATATTACAGATGAACAATTCAAAACTTAGTAAAATAAGCATAATAGATCATACTGATGTAAATAGAGAACATAAAAGTATTTTGATTTGAGGGTTTTCATTTACAAAAAATAATTAATTTACTTATGTTCAAATGGCATTCATAACAATTCATTAAGTATGTCAATGTTAAGGTGGTACACAGCTCAGGCCAGCAAAGTATATTTTAATAATAATCTTTTAGTGATAGATCATATCTATTATAACTAGCTTTTTCTGATAATTAATGTAATTGATTAAACATTCTACTGTTAATATGAGTATTTCTTGACTTATACCTACATGGTGGATATATTGCTTTATACAGGAAAAGGCATCTTTTCAGCAATCATTAAAGTGTCTATTTAACCTCAGTAATGATCCTATTAGATTTCAATTTAATGCCTAGTTAAGGATGTTTTGGGCAAATCATTTAGGCTACTCCCATACAGATAATATGAATTAAAGAACAAAAATAGAACTGAATAATTTAGGCAAAAGTAAATTTTGAGGTACATATTAAGTAGTTCAAATGTCATAAATATTAGGTACCCCTCTAATTTTTTGCTTTGTTTTTTATAAAATTACATTTATATTTCATTAAAGCCATAAAAGAAACTCCTTGCTACGTACATGTTTGTTTGCATTTATACTTCAGGGTCATATGAATTATTGAATTTATCAGAATATGTGGAGGTTACACACAGTAAATTCTTATTAGAAACTACTTAATCTACATTAGAAACACTAAAGAGTATCTGCATAGCCTCAGTTTTCATAGTGTGAAAATTTATGCTGCACTTAAAAATGTAGTATATTTTATAAACTCTCAAACTATAATTTTCTAAATTTTTAACATGCAAGAGGTTCCCCTTGCATTGTCTACATGTGTATAAGAAATGAAGATTGGGCCATTAAAATTTACACGAAATAATTTCAATAACATCAGAATGCAAACGTCTTATTTGTT
This sequence comes from Octodon degus, assembly GCF_000260255.1. Classification (NCBI taxonomy): domain Eukaryota; kingdom Metazoa; phylum Chordata; class Mammalia; order Rodentia; family Octodontidae; genus Octodon; species Octodon degus. The sequence goes on along the minus strand of NW_004524675.1, from coordinate 6,890,882 downwards.
AATTATGAGGTTAATTAAAAGACTCAGACAATAATGATTTTGCATTGATTATACCATTCTTCTGAACAATGAATTATAATTGAAGATTATAATTGTATAGAAACCTATCTATTCAATCTAAAAGGATAAATATTTACAGGAAAACAAAATCATAAAAATGTAGCAGAACAAATTTGCAAAACAACGAATCTAAGGCCAGTGATGTGACTCCTGAGATTACTACTCACACACTAAATTTTAGATTGTAGTCTCTTCTATAAATATTATAAAAAAGCTGGCTTCTGTCTCACTTAATAAAATAAATGCGATTTTTACTTTTCTTCCTATAGCATTTCAATGACCTCTCTCACTGCAGACGTCCTTGTTTTTATGGTGAAGCAGATCTTCCAGTACTCGTGAGGAGACTCTATAATCCTCCTCAGAATGTGCTGTTAGTGCCTTCACAAGCAAGTCATCCCCTTCAAAGAATAAGAAAATGTTGATAATTCTTCAATGGTAATGGCTCATTTTTTTTTTTTATTTGGCAGGCTTGTCTTATTTTATTTTGTTTCTTTGGGTTAGTTGATATATCAGTTCAGATTTGGGTCTCTAAATGGAATAAACTAATTTACAGGAAATTGTTTGATGTGACTCT
>NW_004524675.1:6879973-6888748 GCF_000260255.1 Octodon degus | reverse complement strand
AAAGATTGTAATTTCCTAAGAATAAACAAAGAAACTGAAAGGATTAGAATGCAAAATCCTACCTGAAATTACCCTTGCTTTATACAAATATTCTGTAATGCAGTACATGTTGGTTGTTTTTCTATCAGCAGTAGTGTATGCTTTTTCTCCACACAGAGGATTTACTGTCACTTAATTGGAGGAAATTGTACTATTAGGGTGACCCTTGCAAAATAGCTTTATCTCAGAGGCAGCACATTCCAACATATCGAACACATTGCATGTGTCTTGAAAGCCATGATCTTCCTTCCATTTAGCAAGTACATATTAACTCCAACTCCAATCTGAATGGAAGTTATGAGATCTGTAGAGTCATTAAATTATTTCTCTAATTCTGACAAAAACAATAATGAAAATCTCAATTATTAATATTTCATCAGTGTTTTCTAAGTCTCTGGCATTTTAAGCCCTTAGTATGCATTGTGTCACTGAAGATTATAGATGCAAGCATGAAAAATAAACTATGAATTCATGTGTTTCATTCTTGAAAGACATTGATATTGTACACTATAATCAAAGGAAGCTAATACACTTGGTCTCATGAATGTACTGAAACTACAAATCCAGAACTATCAATATATGAAGCCATAGACTTGTATTGGTTCCTACTGTCTGTTGATCAGAGTGTAGCTGTCATACACAAAGGAAGGAAATTAGCTGGAATTTTTGGAAGTGTGGAAAAACATGGTCTGTGCTAAACTCATGTAAGTTATTGTCCATAAATTTTGATGCTGATATATTCACTGCAAGCACCAATGCAGGGCAGTAGGCTGGTCCAGCTTTCAAACTATCTTTCTATTTATAGGTTTTCTACTTCCTGCAGCTCCAAAGAGTATGAAGTTATGCCTTGAAAGGGAGGGAAGCCATCCATCCTTTCAGTTTTCTAAATTCCACGCTTTATTTTTTATTTTATTTATTTATTTATTTATTTATTTATTTGTGGAACCAGGGATTGAACTCAGGCCCTTGAGCTTGCCAGGCAAGCAGTTATTCTATTGAGCCATTTCCCCAGCCCCTAAATTCCACACTTCAAAAAAGTAAAATGAATTTGTGAATATCGCATGCCTGGACTAACTTGCTTGATTTGCTGATCAAAATTTTTCCAATATATCAAGCAGGGAAGTTAATATGGCAAGCGTTTCTATGTTTGTTGTTATTTATAAAAATGCTCAGCACAATTGCTGGCACGCTTTTAACACTCAATTCACAGAAGCTACACCTATTAGTGGTTTGCTAACAACAATGTGACATTGAATGTGCTTAAATACTAATATTAAGGTAGGAGCAGGTCTTCCTACATTTTTAACCTGACAAGTAATTTAAATGATGGTATTTTAAGCATTTTATATAGAAAGAAATCATACAAAGACAGTAATACGTAAACAAAGATGTAAAATAAATATATTTTATTAAATTTTCACATTAAAAATAAATAAAAAATAAAATTTTCACATTATAATGTTTTGTCTTTTCAAGAAAAAGATGATGAAAATATATAGTTAAACAATAGTTGGTGTTTGAATTTTTTTTTTTTTTTTAATTCATGGTCTTGCTACACAGTTAAGACTCAGTGATCCTCCTGCCTCAGCCTCCCTAGCACTGGGATTACAGGTGTGCGCCATCATGCCCACTTGTTGCTAGCAAGGCCTGCCACTGTTTCCAGGGCAGACAAGGCATGCTTAGGGTTCTGGGGCCACCAAGGCATGCAGTACTGGGGATCAAATTCAGATCTTTTTGCAAGGCCCGTACTTAGACTACCAAGCTATCTCCCAGCCAAATGTTAGGTGTTTTCAATTGATATAACTTTAAGGGAAGAAAGATGGTACTAAGTCCTGCAAAATATTAAGTTTTATGTTTTCTGCTTCCTGATATTTTCAATTATGTGTGTACCCTTAACTATAATTTTAAAATGTTGGCTGCTTTAATTTCATAGTACTGAATTTCCTTTTTAATTCTCTATGCTGATGTAAACATTTAATTTTCCTATTTATTCAGGTAGTTAAAATTGAATTGTTAAATTAAAAATATTAACAATTCATGTTTTTGAAACTACTCTAATATCATTCAATTAATTTTAAATTTGTAACCATTAGCTGCGTTAATGGACTATCGTTATGTTTGTGTCATGCTAAGACTCTGTACACATAATATTTTTTAATAATATTACTGATTTGTGAATATACAAAGCCATTTATTATCAGAAACAAATTCCTTATGCTTTTTCACTGATTTAAATTAGATATATAGTATAATGACCAATAGGATTTCTCTAGAAGCTGAATTCTCTCTATATATCCATAAAATATTTATATTATATTTTTTGTGAATAAATATGTGAAATATATATATACATATATATATCACATTTATGTATAATATAAATTTCAGTGAAGCTGTGCTTAGAATAGCAATTTAATACTATATATACATATATCATAAGTAGGATATACAATCTAAATTGCATAATTCATGAGTTTGAATTATTTTTATCATAATCCCCTCCATGAATTACTTCAAACTCTTCCCTTTCTACATATAATGCTCACTCTCATTAGATTTTGTCCCTGGCTCTGGCGTTCTATACCACTTACTTCTTTTCTTATCTGACACCATGAGACACAATCCACACAATCTGGATTCCTGATTAGTGCATTTACTCATTTTAAAATTATGCCTTTCAAAATTCCTTAATATTAGAGAAGTTGAGCATATTCTGTAAGATCAGATTTTATGTTTCAAAAAAGTAAGTAGCACTTAATAAACACACAACAGAAAGTTTTCACTGTTGATTTTTAAAACTTTCCTGTTGGAAATGGTTTATATGAAACAAGAATTATTATGTGATATGAATCTGAAGTATTATTGTTCTCCTCTCACATGTTCCACTCCAAAAAATATTCATGGAAATGTTTAACCTATTTTTGCCCAGAAAACAGTATTAATTAGGCTATAGATTTGCTTTTCATTTTTAATTTCTAGGACCTAATATCTCTTAGCTTTCCTTCTATAAAAAGCTATTACTTCCTTTCTTTGTATATCTCGTATTAGAATATGCTACATCTACTCTTGCTCAAGTTGACATTAGGTACAAAAATTTAGCTAAGCATTTAAAAAGTGTGTTGACTTCAATGTATTCCAGAAATAAATTTCTTTAACCTTAATGTTTTATTAAAATGCTTAGTTCACATACAAATGTCCTGAAAAAATGCTAGATTATCTTTTCTAAGAAAAACAGAAACCATTTCATTCAATGTACACATTTAATTTCCATAGTAAAATGCATATCTTTACTATATCAATTAATTTTTATTTATTATATTTAGAATTACATATATATGTGCAATTAATTAGTGTCCAAAAAACTCATATTCTTTGTCAGCAATCAATAAGCCATAGAGATCTGCTTGCATAATCTGCTTATTTAATGGCTTTATTTTAATAATTTATTCATAGTTGCTACCAATTTACACTTGGAAAGAGTTAATATAGTTATTTTTTAGCAGGACTCAGTTTGCTACCCACACTGTAGCATTCAATTTTGTTTTAAGGGTGGTCTAATATTTCATGCTGTAAAGCCATGTTTAGAAAATAAACATTTTACAAATAAGATTGTTGTATTTTCTAATTCTGTAAACTGTATTTAATTAGGCTGTTTACAAAGTATGTGAATTCCTTAGAGTCACTGTATATTAACTTGAAATTATAATCCCTTATTCATTTAGAAAATGTGGCTCTCACATGAGTAGGTTTGCATTAAGAAAGGTTTTCATTCAGAGCATCCCAACAGCATCAGTCGGTGTGAGTGCTTTCCCAACTTTTCATTTACTCATTTTTTCTTTTATCCCCACTCCTTCACCTCTTTCTGTGTCCTGAAGGCAATTACTGAGTGCAACAGACATAAATTCTTAAATAAGAAAATTAGTATGTATTCTTGTAAATAGAACAAGTCATTTAATTTGTATCTGTCCTCTTTTTTTTCCTTTCACATGATTCATTCTGTGTTCTGACTGTGTTAGAACCATTCATGATTTTGTCCAGTGTGTGTGTTTAAAGTTATTTCTGTGCCATAAGCATGACAGTTACTGTATGTTCTTATTCACAAAAAAATTTGTCTTACACATTAACCTCTGCAGTTTGGCTAAAATTTGAGAGAGTTGGAGAAAAGAGATTAGGAGAGAACCAGGGGTAGAACAAGTTTTTTTACATGGTATGTTCTGACATGCTTATTGAATTTGCATTCATTTAAGACTTTTTTCTCTTCTAGCTGACTTTATTACACTCATTACTATTTTTGAGTTGTGTTTAACCAACAAAAGCCAGTGTATAACCTATTGTTACATTTGTTGAAAGTTTCAGCCAAGCTTTCCAGAAAGGATATTCCATATTTCATTGTCACAAATGTTTGAGAATTGCCTTTGGATTTAAAGCTTCTAATGTTCCTAGAAAGAATGTGATTTAGATTCTGACCAAGAATGAAATTCCATGTCTAAAACTCTCAAACTGTGTGACATTATGTGGATTTTTAAGCAGTCTCAAATAGTCAGCTTGATTGTCTCAAAAACTTGAGAATGCTCAACTTTACAGTAGCTAGACTAATTAATATATATAAAATGTTATACCACAGAATGATTCCTTCTGCTATGTTGAGGTTGGTGGCTCTGCTTTATATTTTGACAATGCTGACTGCTTTGAAAATTAAAAACCGTGTTAAAATATTTTGTACAGAATAAAGAGCTAACCATATGCTTTTTGAGGAGAACTAATACATTTTCAAAGTTAATTTCAAAGTTTCACAAGAGCCTTCTGGTGCTGGTTTTCGTGCAGACAGCAGCAGATGTCAGTTAGTGTCACTATCCCCACGATCAGGGACCCTTGTGTTGCAGGCAGGCAAATTAGACAGAAATATTATAGGTGGTCAGATGGGATCAGGCCCTGGAAGGAGATAATCCAGGAGAGGAGATGCCTTACAACTGTGGGAAGGACGGATGCTCCTGCTATGAGCCAGAGACCAAACAAATGCTAACCTCCCTAAAGATTAGTATCCCAGATTGATCATTACCCTGAGAAAGCCAGAAAGAATCCTTATCTTATGGCTACCAGATAAAGACTTGTTTTACTTTCATGCCCCCTTGCTACATGACTCCCTTTCCCATTTGGTCCCCTATGTACTTAATCAATTTTACCTGAGCAATGGTGCTTATAATCTCATAGGTTGACCATAGTTTTGTCCCAGGCTATATCCACCTAAGCAAGTTCCCCTTTCTCCACCTTAGCCCCGCATGGATTTACACTGTAAAAGTCCCTGGAAAAGACAGCTTTCCGGGGAACAACCTGCTTGGGCCACCCTCCTGTCCCTTTCTCAGACAGGAGCTTTCTTTCCCTCAGTAAATATATTCTGCTCATAACCTCCATTTGTTCCTAAAATTCATTCTTTGGTTTTAGAGAACACGAACTTGCCCAGGTCAGGTCGGGGGATAATTTTGGTCGGGGGAACCTCCAGGTCATTTGGAGGTTCCCAGTATCATTTTTCTCCCTGTATCACTTGGGGTGGGGGTTAGTGATAGACTAGATCAGGTTCAAGCCAGGCAGTGGTAGCACTGTGGCCCAGCAAAACTCTTTCTGCTCTGCTCTGCTGTCAGTAGATAAAGAATGAGAACTCTTTGCACACCTTCTGCAAATTGTAATTTGCTTTGTATGGCATGTTCGTTAATGACTTTTGTTTTCTTGTCCTGAGGCACACATTTCTGTCTGTTTATGCCTTTTGTAAATGAGTTCATTTTTTTGCCATTATTTATTATTTGTACCTGTCACATTTTTAATTATATAATTAAGATGCCATTGGTCTTCACTAATGAAAATATATCATCAAAGTGTTGTGATGGGTTGTAACAAGCCAGCTCTGAGGTCACTGGATATTAAAAAATAGACAGATTCAAAGCTATCAAACATGTAATCTGTTTCACTCCAGGGCAAGCTTAATCCATGTCGGAAATTCCCACTTTGGTAATATTCATTGAAACTCAATTATTAGCTCTGTACTACTCAATGAAATGACATGCCAGTGGCTAATGTTTGAAACAAAAAACTTTAGGAGAACAAAATCAAGGACAAAGATGTTCACAGGACCACTTAATGAAAACAGCTATAGTGAGGAATTCTGCTGAACAGTTTAGAACTACAGGGATGTTTCAATGAGATAAGACCAACTGAGACCTAGAAAGTTTATCCCATTTTCAGAAAGGCATATCCTGATTGGGTTCTCTCCACGTTATTATCATGCTGATAATTGTTTTGTTTATTCTTTCTTGCTTTTATATTTTTTTCTCTATGCTTTGTTTATGTCATTGCTTGACTTGACTGATAACATTCACAGTTTAAAATAACCATGCTTCTATACTATTTAGTTTGAAGTAGTGTTCATTAAATTGTTTATTACAAATTCATAAGTATATATATACACACACATATATAGTTTTATTTCCAAATAAAATTGATTTGTAAACTCAAATTCTCTAATAAAAAGCCTTTGAATTTGTACAAATGATGAAATGAAGTTATAAAAACATCCTCATATTTCTGCTTATATTTGATCCGTATTGTGCAAACAGGTTTTTGGTCTTTTGTTCTCCTTTAAGGTGAGTAAGAATGACACTGACCCACCCTAGAACAAAGCAGTTCCAATTTTTTCAGTGAGAAATCTGCTGACACCTGAACTGGCATCTATTGGAATTTGTTTTTGGCTGATCTTTACATGACCTTTGAAATCCTGGCATCTGACCTGCCTTGTGCTTGGAGTCCATGGCTCTACGCCTAGCTGCATCAGGGACTTTGCCCTCCCAATTTAGTATTTTCTGGACTTCTCCATCTGTCTTAACCCTCTGGAAGCCAAGGTGTGAAAAGCTAGCATTTTCTGGCTCTGGTGTTTTAGTTGTTGTTGTTAGTCTGAATTCTCTGAAAGACAAAGTATGAGAGCAAAACCTAACAAGAACAGAAGAAAACCAAAATAACCTCATCCTAGTGGTTATTGTGTCATGAAAATGTACCACAGTCCAAAAGTTTGCTCATTGAGGGAGAACAAAGGGATACAATGGAAATGTCAGAAACCAGGAGACCTTCGGCATTTGTGTACACCAGATTTGGCTAGGTGATTCATTTTGTAATTAAAGACTTTTAAATGAGAAGTGGCCTAAATTACTAGATACCCAGATTAAAATACTAGAAAATGTTTAAGGTCTTGAGTACAAAGATAGTATTTTAAAACCACATTCTTTCACACTCAGAGGCACTCTTGATTCTGGCCTGTGTTGTTGACAGATGTGCCAATATCATCCTGTGGGAAAAAAGTAGAGTCCTTGCAGGGCTTCTGCCCAACTGGAAAACAGGAAGCTCCAGCCATCTCTTAATAAAGCATGTGCTCCAGAGATTTGCAACTCAATTTTATAGACCTAATGAGTTTGAAGATGATTGGAATAAACAGTGAAAGTTTGGTAGTAGCTTAACCGAATTCTGGCTACTCTTTCTGTCCTCTGTGATTTGCCCTTCACAAATGTTAACTCCCTACTGTTATTGCTAACCAACATTATCACCACCATACAAAGCCGAGTGAAAACAAGTGAAGTGACAACGCTTGTTGGGTATCTTTAATTTACAAAGGGAAATTCTCTGGGCAGTTTTCATTAGCTTCTAGGGACTTTAATTGGATGAAAGTATTGCCTTCATGATCTTTGATACCATGTGTTGATACAAATTAAAGCATAGCAGCTTCTAGTCACGGAACTTTGCTTCTCACATGCCTCCAGAGGGTTAGGCTAAACAAAGGAGAGTCCTTAACAGAATTATTATAAATCTCCAAGGGTACAAATTGATACTTATGAATATCAAGTTTCTGTACCATACAAAAGAACAAAAGTTCAGAGAAACACAAGCATAACCAGACCCTCAAGAGAAACATGAGTTCATGAGACATGTTGTTTTATGAATTTTCTATTACACAAGATGGTGAGAGGTACATTTAGAAAAATCTGTTTTACTTTAACAAAATATATGAATCTTGTCTGTGTGGTATCCTATCACACTACATGTTTTCTGATCAATTTGGATATGTATAACCACTGTTATCTAATAACGGATAGTGGATAGGAAACATTCACTTCTGGCTGTTTTGTATATAATTACAGTGATTGCCTAAGAACTATGCTTGTGGTTTGAAAAATAACTAGTTGTAATTAGAAGAGAGGATACAGCACACTGAAACTTAGTGTGTGCCCCTATTGAGAATCACAGAGTGTCACACATACATTTTCTTGTTGATAAACTCCATTACTACCCATGCAGTCGTGGTCAGCCTTTCAATTCATATCATCATTAACTAAAATTGCAACCTTCGAAATCAGGGTTACATATCAATTCAGAAGTATCCCTACTCCCGGATACCGGAAGAATTGAATAAGCTTTTTAACAATATTCACTTCCTAGAAGGGAGTTACATAAGGAGACATTTACAGAAGCATAAGAGGTATGATAGTGCACATTATTCACACTATCTACTGAGCTATATCTACCAAGTGGAATGAATATTTGTATCAGTTGCTACATGCTCTGAGCATTGACAATTTGATTTTTTTATTTTCTTTAGATTGAAGATGAGTAGATGGTCTTCATGTTCTTCAGTCTCTCTCTCTCTCTCTCTCTCTCTCTCTCTCTCTCTCTCTCTCTCTCTCTCTCTCTCTCTCTCTC
>NW_004524675.1:6868419-6879418 GCF_000260255.1 Octodon degus | reverse complement strand
CTTTTGAGCTTGTTCCTAATTTTGGTGTGTGTTTTCCACTTAAATATTTCAGCCCCACATTAAAAAATAACAGCTTCAGACAATAATCACTTCAGGAGAACAATAGAAAGCTTGAAAACATTGAATCAACGTGTAGAAAATCTTTCAATCTTTTTGCTGTATATTATGCATGCAATTAAAAATATTGCTAATAATTCACTTGCTTGAATAGTCATAAACTTTAAATATGGTATGTAAGATTTTGATTTAACTCCATTTTAATTAAAAACAATGAAATCAGCTTCAGCATTAAAAATTGTTAATAATGTGTTAAACAAAAGATCATGCCAGTGGTTGGAAGGAATTAATTCTAATTTTTAGATTAAATCAGAAATACATATTTTTTACAACTAAAAAATGTTTCTTAAGAAAAGAAAGAGCATTTATATGCAAGCACATGCATTCTCTTCTTATGCAAATCTCAGAAATGCTTTAATTTTCCTGAACACTTAATTGACATTATATATTGCAGTGAAAATTTCATACAGAATCACGTTTATGTGAAAGTAAATGTTCCTGTCAAGCCGTTCAGATTTGGAAGCCAAACACAAAAATTTTAACAAGCAAGTCTGTAAACATTTATGCACAATGTGTGCTACAGCAGTGAGGATGTAATGGGATGATTCTTAAAGGATGCAGTTGAGACAAATGCCAGGGAGAAAAGTGGCTTCAGCCCGGCGACAGGTGTTCTCTTTCTCTTTGTGCACAGCATTCACAGTGGAGAAAGAAATATTTCCCTTACATTTCTTTTCCCATGTCTGCCCATGAATAGCTGAGTGCACTCTGCTGTTCACATTCTGGTGCTCACTGCTCCTTAGAAAGGCTCCCCTGGGGCCGGGGAGCTGGCTCAGTGGAATAAGCGCTTCCCTGGCAAGCACAAGGGTCTGAGTTCAATCCCCGATTCTGCCAAAAAAAAAAAAAAAGAAAGAAAGAAAAGCTCCCCCAATACTCCTGGCCATCACTAAGCAGGGGATGAAGAGCAGTCTCAAGGGTCGAAGGCATTGCCTTGTGTACTGCCATGCAGTCCTTGCCTTGCTGCCACTGTAGCTGCTCCATTGGGTGTGACTTCTTACTCTGAACCAAAGGAAAGAGTATTTGATAGATTCCAACCCTTGCCCATCAGTGATTTTATTCTTTGAAATCACAAAAGCAATGTTGCAATGTTTAACTCCTTTTTAATTCTAAAATAATTCTGAATTAGACTAGGCCAGACAGTTATTACAGTTATTATGCTTTGTGGAGAAGTATTAACCTGTGTAATTTACCTTAATCTTAAGTTTTCAAATTAGACACAAAACTCCAGTCACCTTAATACCACGTCTCTCCCTTTTTAACACACTGTCTTCTTTATAGGTCTGGATAAACTCTTTAGGGCCTTGATTTGGATGATTCAGGTCTATATACTTTAGTGCCTCTAATTTCTTTATTAATAAGTTTATGTATAAGACCATTCAGATATATGAAAGGCAGGAGAGATCTCTTGAGGATGTTTGCAAAGGTCCCTGTGCTATTAACCAGTAGGGACTGAAGTGATCTATGCAGTAAATGTAAATTTAAGAATGCATCACCTGAACTGAAGCCTCACTCTGCACATACAGTACTAGCAAGTAGCTTATCTTCTTGTTGCCCCCAAACTATCATCCTGTGGAGGAGTTAAAATTAGAATCTAAATGATAGTATTACTTGGAAGAATAGATATTTTGATATATGAAAAATACTCCCATGAACACCTGGCATTATATAAAGCACGGTGTAAACAATTCTTCTATTTTAATAAATAAAACTTGATGAACATAGTCTTTGTGTGTACACATCACACTTTCTTCAGCACAAAGGTATAAGTTATGATTATGTGACTTTTTATTATCAGGTATATGTAATATATACTTCATATAGATGTGAATATATGATACATGAATATATATAATGTATGTTTTTTTCACTTAAACCAGTGATATGCATGCATATAAGTAGATATGCATGTGTGTAGTTGTAGATAAGTAGTTAATTTGGTACATATCTAGGTACAATAAAACTCCATAATACAGTGTTCAATGTTTACAACTTTAATTAAATGTCTCCATACTGTATGTATTTACTTCTTTCTCAATATTAAAGTATGCTTATATGATTTATTCATATTAATATTGATACTGGTTGGTTTAATTAATTGATTTTGCTGTATTGAAGTATGTTGGTATACAAATACAACACAATTTAATTATTGTTTATGTCAAAAACATCAACACTTCTTTTAATTTATTACTAGGAAGACAGTGGTGCCGTTCTTTATATGTTGCAAAATTTCTCAGGGTATGTATACCTACTTGGGAAGAGGAACGTTGTTTCTTAAAACATGTAACAGGGCCAGCCAGAAAGTTCATCAGACTAAAGCGCTTGCTTAGGCAGATGCAGGGGCTGGAGCTTTCATCGCCAGACTGCCTTGCTGGCCCAGCCCCCAGGGCAAGCTGTGAAGGTGATGGAGATTGGGTGTGGCGGCATGAGCCTGTAATCCCAGCTCTTGGGAGGCTGAAAACAGGAGGATCACTGAGAGTCCGATCTACATAGTGAGACCCTGTAGTCCCTGTACTAAAAAACCCAAACCAAGTCAAATAAAATAAACCATGCATCTATTTTACTTTGCTAGATAATAACAAATGTATAAATTGGCGAACATAGATGGCACTTCTAATAGCTATGCTTAGCATATATTACTGTACTATAACTTCACTCAGACTTGGGACATGATTTCAGAGTTCCTTATTTTTGCAAATGACAATGCAAAATGACCTTTCATTATACATATCCTTAATCATTTTACTATAGTTCAATTAGGCATTTTCAACTGTTTTACTGATCAAATTTTATCTTTCATGAATGTCTTGTGCCTATCTTGTGGTAGGTTTTCTTAGTGTTCATTTCACAGATCATGCTATATATTATTCAGATATTGTAGGTACTAGCTTATGTGTCCATAGTTTTTATTTGTACACATAATAAAATTTGATACATCATAATTATTATTATTATTTAATAACTTGATTTTGGCTTTTTTGTCTAGTAAACATTTACCTAATTCTTAATTTCTTATGTTTTCAAATTAGGCAAAAAATTCTAGTCACCTCAAGAATATAATACAGTAAGTTATTGTGTATGATATGATAATATCATACACAATACACACCCTAAAATACACATGGAATATTTAAAGTAATAAATCTAGTGTCTATGTAAGCAATGGTTTCTACTATATCATGACATTGTAGTCAACTATTTTATTTAATTCCTCATAAGGCTTCTATTATGATATAAACTACCAAACGTGGTAAAAGTAATAGCAAATTTGAAGAGACTTGCAGCCCGTATAAATGCACATAGAAACATACATTCTAACTGTCAACATGGAAGACACTGGAAAGGATAGACAATTTATAATGTGTGCCTTTCTTTTCACTTAGAATTCCATGAGGATCATACATTCTAAAGATTTTTTTTTATTGAAATGACAATCTCTTTTGAATCAGTATGCAAAATACACCATACAGCAATTATCCAGGTTCCTCAAGTGTTTTTTAAAAATAAAGTCTTCTCATTAAGTATATTTTGAAAGTGGGGAGATAACAGGGCTGAGAAAATGGTGACTAATCTGGAAAGAATGGAACAATTATCAAACAGCAAGCAGCTTCCATATAAATAATGTGTTTCTCTACATGAACCAGGATGTGACAGCTGGTGTCTCCCACACTCTAGCAAACCAAGGTCTCTCTTCCTGATTAGGTCAGTTCCCTTGATGATTATAATTCCTCGTGTCACAACAATACAAAAAAACAATTATAAGGCAATGATAACAACAAAGCTTTCTGGGCACTGGAATACCTTTCATCTCTGAAAGTTGAGAAATTTTGCAAATTGTTTCCACTTTGCAAATGTGCAAGGACAGGCACATTTCTGTTTCTGTTCAGACTGAAGCTTTAACCTAACAGATTATACCATCAGACAGTAGAGGGATTTTCTTTTTTCATCTGTTAGGAAAATGCTTTTATCACCATTCCCCAAAGGATCAAATTTTAACTGTTTTCTCTACAGGGATTAGTAGATAAGACATGTTGCTTTTTAAGGATGCTGTGTTGGTGCAGTGTGAAGTGTTCAACTTCTCTCATGGAACTTAATAGGTAAGCAGTTCTCCATAAAGCAAAGAACCTACTAAAATAACTGTGGAATGATCTCAGATACTCAGTTTTGGATAAAAGATTAAAGGCACCTTCTAAGCAATAAGACAGTCAGTTTTCTGAACTTTTCTGCCAGCCCTTATATCCCAGTTGCATTTTCTCTTGACATTGCAGTTCTTGACACCAACATATCCCTTGTGGTCTGTTCTTCATATTTGTCTGTGGAGAGAGACAGACTTTACAGTCTTTCTCTTGCTGCCCATTCAAGGAAGTTCTTTCCTAGGAGAGCTGACAGACAAATGAAATATTACAAACTTTGGGATGTTAAAAATTGTTCCAGATGTGCTCCTTGGTTAATAGTCTCTGATTCCCTTCTGGGATGCAAACAAGGCACCAAGATGTTTTTATGACTCTAAGAAGACCAATTTTTCCCAAGAATACGCAAAATAGGCAACTGAGAGGAGGAAAAAAAATGTCTGTTTTCTCATTTGTGCAGTTTACATGTTTTGAGATTTAAATTGGGTAATACTCATTTTCTCAAACCTCTATAACTCACTGAAAAAATCCATTTGAATATTGCTCACCTATCCAAAGAAAAAAGTTATTCCTTTCATTGTTATCTGTAATAAATATTTTATTTGAGATAAAATATAGTTTTAGGATCTACATAATTTTTCAATGTTATTAATTTAGTACAAAACAAATTTTTGAACCAGACTACACACACACACACACACACACACACACACACACACACACACACACAGATATACACAATCTACCTGAAGGTAGACCTAACCATAGTGTGCTGTAAAGGCAAAATGAACTGTATAGGTGTGTATTATCAAAATTAATATGGTTATCAAATAGCTCAAGCCTTTTTCTGTAACATTTTTAAATGGTTACAAGCATAAAAACAAAGACTCTATATTTTACTAATCTGATTTTGAATATTTCAAGTAACTTTATTTTTTGCTTCTCATGTAAAAATTTGTGCCTAATAACTCTGGTGATATGATTTTACTCCTTTACTTTGATATGAAAATCCAGTATTATTTTGAAACAAACCTCTAATTATGACATTGAAAATGAATCCAGTGATCTGCAAATAATCATTCACCCTGGTACCTCATGTGAGCATTCTATTATTCTCAAAATTATTCATTTACATAAAATTTGTCTAAGGGTAAATCTGATAATATGCAATGCATTGACTATTGTTATTCTCCCATTATTTTGTTATGAAATTCTGTTTTTCTTGTTTTGTAATAAAATAAAAAAATAGGGGTTGGGGAGATGGCTCAGTAGAATAAGTGCTTCCCTGGCAAGAGCATGGGCCTGAGTTCAATTCCCAGTTCCGCCAATAAATAAATAAAAAATAAACGTAAGGTTGAATTAGCAAAACATAGTATATGTGCTTTAGTTTTATTATTTTTGGATCTAGGAATTTCAATCTGAGTTATGGTTTAGATAAATTATAGTTTAATTTATAGATCTGAGAAACAAGATTCCAAAAATACAATGACTTTATAAAAACCTATATCCAGAACCCTAGTTTCTGGATCTGTCAACCTCAGAATGAAAGTTTAGGAATTGCTAATTATGCCAGCTCTAATTAACAAGGTAATCAGCCATAGAAAATTTTCTATTTTCTCTTGCTTTAATTTCTGAACTACAAGCTATGGGTCCACCTACATCTAAAATACTATACTTAGTTTTAATATTCAATAATTATCACCATACAGACATACTAAACGTTTTTACTTAATTTTTTGGATTGTCCCAAAAGTACTACTTCTGTAATTCAGAATAATTTACTCCGTGGGGGAATAACTACTATCTGAACTTTAAGGTAAAATCTGTGTTTTAAGTTATCTATTTTCTCTGGCACAGTTTCAGATAAAGAAATATAATTCTTTTAGTGTCTCCAGAGTTGAGGAATAAGCAGTATTTCTGTGGCATATTAAAAATACAATATTGATTTGTGACTAAGTAATTTAATCATTAGACATATTAATCAATGCAGTTTTCAGAGTGCATTGAATAACTGGTGATCAGTGCTATGGTAAGTACAGTCAGTCGATGACTGTCAAGACATGTACCAAATGACAGGCAGAAAGCATGTCAGGAAATCTGGAAATAGTTGAGAATATCAAGGATATTGTATTAGCATTGGACAAATGAATGAAATGATCAAGGTGAAAAGGGCATAGAAGCAGAACGCTTAAGCATTTCTTTCTTAGGCAACACAGATGTGTATATTACTACTTGATCCACCTTCTTGGAGGGCATTCAGGGTAAAACTAGCCAGCAATTAGTTATCTTATAGTTAACAGTTACAAAAATTTTATCAAAAACATTGTGAAAACAAAAAAAAAAATGAAGTATATTGAAACACTAGATTCTTGGAACTCAAACCATGGTCCATAGATAAGCAGTATCCATGTGAAGGGGTAATTCATTTCTTTTTTCCTTTCTTTCTTTTTTTTGTGATACTGGAGCTTGAATTCAGGACCTTACTCAGGCCCCACTGAGGATTCATTTCTAATATAGAGTACTTTTTAGAATTACTAAATCAGGAGCCAGGGAGATGGCTCAGTGGAATAAGCACTTCCCTGGCAAGTGCAGGGGCCTGAGTTCAATCCCTGGTTCCGCCAAAATAAACAAATAAATAAAATAAAAAAAAAATAGAATTACTAATTCAGAATATTTAGCACACTTTAAAATGTAGTGCATTTGTTTGGAACCTTTCTTCTTCTTCTTCTTTTTTTAAAAATTTATGTATGTTGTTCAGGGTTTCACTGCTCAGTTCAGACTTGTAGCGATCCTCCTGTTTTCAGCCTCTCTAGCTCTGGGATTAAAGGTGTGCACCACCACACCCAGACTTGGTGTCTGGCTCAGCGAATTTGAGAGAGATGCCAGCGCAACATGTGGTGCCAGCGATCGAACCCAAGTCCCTGTGCTTGCCTAAGCCGGCACTTAGTCCTCTGAGCTGTCTCACCAGAACCTTTCTTCTTGTAGACATCACATTTTCCTAAAGTCAAACCACAAAAGAGGGGGCCGGGGAGATGGCTCAGTAGAATAAGTGCTTCCCTGGCAAGTACAAGGGCCTGAATTCAATCCCTGGTTCCGCCAAAAAACAAAAATTCACAAAAGATAAAAATGTTCCATTTTTCTAGATGTCATGAAAGACCTCCCTAGCATAGCGGACATTTATTTTCCATGCAGATATTTGCTCCATTTCATCTTCCCTGGAGGCTGACAGCCAACAAACAAGGTGATGTCCCAAATAACAGCGGCTGTCCTGTCCTCTCCCTGACCCAGCTTGATTGCTGCTCTAAGATTAGCATTTGGAAGATTACTTTGAGGGAGACTCAACATGGCAACTCGTCCCTCATCACCACAAGAGATTTCTTGCTCCATCAGTGTTTCTCAGGACTACATCGTCAAAATTTCACATTTCAGAAAATAAACATATTTTTTCATGAACAACATGAGAGGTTTTAGGACTTAGATCCAAAAATGTTTAAAACTCTAATATGTTTGGAGGTGAAGATTTTAGACTGACTCGTGGGGTGCTACATTTATCAATGAATCAATCCGTTCATGAGTGTAAAGCTTAAAGTTCTGCTAGCAAGTGGGACCTGATTGCAGGAGGTTGGCCAAAGTGAGAACAACTAAGCTGGTGTATTTTCCCTTAAGCCTCCTCCCCAATCCTTTGTTTTCTGATTGCCCTGGTTTAAGCCTCTCTACTCTGCCACTTTCTTCCATCTTGCCAATTTTGCCTGAACTATCTAAAGCCCTGAACCAAAACTTACTTCATCTTGAATTTGAAAGTATTTTGTCCCATTGACACTCATGCAAAGGCTCCATATCCAGAGACTGACTTAATTTGTTTGTGGTGCAGCCAGCCTTGAAAAGCATTATTGTAGAAGAAAGACCATAAACTGTGAAATTAGAGAGACATTGTTTGTTTGTATCAGGACAATGATTATTCCAAGTGACATGACACAAGAAGGTACCTTATTTCTTGTAAAACTCTATGATTCAATTACAGAAGGTTATCTCTTCTAATTGGGACACCATTATATATCTGAGTTTAAAAGAAACTCAATTATATAACTCAAATTAATCTGGATTTATTTTTGTACATTCTGTTGAGTGTCATAAAACCATGACACTTTTTGCACTATGTAGTTTTTGTCCTACACATTTAGATCATTATACATTTTGACCCATTTATCTAAACATATAACATACTCCATTTTTGTTGGCATTTTTTCTGTACTCTCTTGACATTAGAGAACACCAAGACTACATGATGTCTGTGTGCATCACTTCTGCTAAGTGCAATTCCTGACCCCCAATAAACATTTAATAGTATTTGGTGATTAAACCAACAGAAATATAGGAGATTTAGAGGGTTTAAGTTCTTGTTTAAAGATACAAACAAACAATGTCTCTCTAATTTCACAGTTTATGGTCTTTCTTCTACAACAATGCTTTTCAAGGCTGGCTGTACCACAGACAAATTAAGTCTATCTCTGGATATGGAGCCTTTGCATGAGTGTTATTAAAAGCTTTCCAAATATCATGTGTGCCTTAGACTCAGGGCCATTGAATATTTTGCTTTCTGTTGTCAAATAATGATACAAAAATCTTCTAAATGTTAGACAAACAGAATTAAGGAACCAAAGTTATTAGTTGATAGGAAAATAAAGGAATCAAAATATCAGCAGGAAGAAAAATATAAAATTTAGTTATTTTCTCTATTAATTCATGTTCACCATGAATTTACGATTATTTTGGAGTGTAGGTACTGGCAAATAATTCAACTTCTTGTTCTAATTCCCTTGTCCTTTCCTCCCATTTCCCTCCATCCTCCTCAAAATACTCTTCCCCCCCCTTTTTTTTCTTGGTGATATAATAAATCTTATGTTTATGGCATATGTTTATATTTAGGTTGGTCATTGTGTTCTGTCCATGGAATGTTTTCATTGTACGTATTTCTCCTCCTGTCCTTGTCCATATTCTCTTGGATCCCTTCTCATTTTCAAGAGTTCTGTCCCGTACTTTCCTTCTAACCACCCTTTATTGCATTATCAGTTTGTACTTTGTCTCAAATAAGAGATAGAATACAGTATTTAAATGTGTGGGTCTGGTTTATTTCTCTCAATGTTGTATCTTATATGTAGGCAAAACCAGGATTAGCAAAAGCAGAAATCTTTAGCAACAAGAACAAAGAAGGAAGATTCATATTACCTGACATTAAGTTATACTGTAAAGAAACAGTAATAAAAATAGCATATTACCGATACAAAAACAAGTATGTATATCAATGAACTAGAACAGAGGATACAGAAAAATTACCACATGTATTCAGGTATTTAATCTTTGACAAAGGGATGAAAAGGATATATTGGTAGAAAAATTGTCTGTTAATCAAATGGTACTAGAAAAATTATATGTCTACTTTCAGATAACTGGATCCATATCTCTAAACCAGCAAAAATCACCAGATACAATTATACGTACTATCTTCTTAAAAATTGGGAATATCTATAAGAGCAAGGGATGCAGTTATGCATTTTTGGCTGAAGATGCTAAACATAATAGTTTATTCTATCTGTTAAAAGATTGAAGGTCAACCTGAGAAGTAGCTCCTTTAAATCCCAAGTGCCATATATCAATAAAAATGTTTTACATTCTTCTAAATGGCATTGCCAAATAAAAGATCAATTTCTCAATTCAGATCTTTATGATTTTCCTGTTTTACTTTGTGTATTTTACTAGCCTGGTCTTAGGACCCCAGTTAACTACTCTCTAAAGTGAAGAAAATTACTGCAATTTTAACAGATTCAATGACGACTAACAAAAGTATGTATCCTCGGGACCCAGTGCAGTTAGCAGTACATGCAAATGTAGTTAGGTCTTAATTGCCCCTTTTTTCACCCTTTTAATCTATTATCATCTTTAAATAACATTAACTTATGTAATTAAATTTTTAACTCTAATTTCCAATTTTCAATTGTAATTGTTCATGTTCCTTTTAGTTGTTTGGTTGTCTTTTACTGCTGAGTTGTTCTTATATTCTTAAAAGTGCAGAAATAAATTAAAAAGTCAGAAGGCTACTGTGTAGAAGTCACTCTAGAAATATTACCAAGTGAAAGGGTAGAAGAGAAATCATTCATTTTTTGATGCTGCCATTATGAGAGTTGGTGCCACGCCTGCCCAGGGCAGATAGCCTAATGCAATATTAGGAAGGGAGAGAGGCTTACTGTTCACATCTGCCTCTGCCTCTGCCTCTGCTACTCCTGTGTTTGCTCCTGCTATTTTGTTGTTTTTTGGCTGCCGTGAACTTCTGTCTTCTGCCATGTGCCACTCAGCCTTGGAGTCAGCTGACTATGGACTAAGACCTCCACAATTGTGAGCTAAATAAAGCTGTTTCCTCTTCCTGAATTCTGGATTTAGGGTATTTTCCCAGCAATGAGAGAAAAGTAACCAAGACAATAAATGTTTGCTTGATTACATGGGAAACATTGTTTTGATTCAACTTGGAATTTACCACAATGATTAAGTGTTTGTAGCCTTACTTCTCTTTACTAGAAGTGCACCCATAGAAAGGATGTGATGTTTATGTGATGTTGGACCAATCACTATGATAGAAAAATGTACATAAATTTAGGCATTTTTCCAAACAAATCATATTTACATATTTATATTCACTTGAATGGAACAAAGAGGTAGATAAACTATTTCAGAAAAAGCATGCGTGCATGCACACACACACA
>NW_004524675.1:6862020-6868104 GCF_000260255.1 Octodon degus | reverse complement strand
ACAGTTTCAATAATTAATACATTGTACATTGTTATCTTCTTAGTGGTTATCCATACTACAAGATGCAGACAGAATATCCTGTCCAAATACTATTAGTACAAATCTTTCTTCTCATTGAATTAAGTGAAAGTAGCTATGTATCTATCCTAACTATTCTGCATATACAGATACAAAATGGTCCTTCCTTTGTATCCATTCTTTTTGCTTAGTCCTGTCAGAGAGGGGTATTCCATTGGCATTGGCATCTAAATAATATAGGTGCATGAATTTAGCAAAACAATCCAACACAGTCCTGCAGTCCACAATAGTAGTGGGTTAGCCACAGAAGTTGTTGACTTGAGCCTTTCACAGCTCAGCATATTAATATCTCTTTACTTTGTATACTCTTTTTATACTTTTCTGCTGGATGATTAAGACCAAGATTAAGCAAGACCTGTATAACAAGAAATGTAGCTTTTGGATCTGATAAGGTGGGTCAAATACCCTCAGGATTTATCCTGTAACCCTGTACTGCAGTTTGCAGATCCTTTTTCAGTGTCTGCCATGTGAATGAGTCATGGCCATTGCTTGACCAATTTGCTCTGTGAAAGCCTGAGAAAATGTTTTCTGTCCAGGTGACTCTCATTAGGCACACTCTATGTCATCGATCATGTTGCTTTGTGGCAAAATAATCTCCTTGATCAGAAAATCTGGGACACTACTGAGTTACATGGTGTTACAGTATAGGTTCTCCTATGTCCTGAGTCTTCACTGACCTTGAAAGGCTAGAGTCAAAATGTTGGATGTCCTTGCAGCCCTTCTATTTCTCTAATGTTTGGTCTGCAAACTTAGGTTGTTAACCCTCCAGAGGAGATGCTTATTATTACCCTACAACATATGCAGTGGGGTTTAACTTTACTATCTGTCTGAATATCAAACATACAAAATGGAGACATTTGCAGAAAAGTGCTATTTATTTTAGTACACATTAGTAAGGAAAGAACAACTATAAGTAAGTTTCATCCTAATCCTTTATGTTTCAAAATCAATGGATCTAAATTTTGAAGAGTATGGGTAAATTATAATGAGTTGACTTGATACAAGTAAATGAAAAATCATCTTAGATTTTAATTTTTTATTTTATTTTATTGAGAAACAAATATCAATGAGAGATTTTCAAAACTGATTAATAGGACAGTTTAATTAAAATGATTAATAGGCATAATATGGAACAGGTAATTTACATTAAGAATTGATATGCTAAACATTAAGTCCCTACAGAATATGGAGATAAAAATTTTTTAAATAAAAACTATTTAAAGAATATGAGTAAACAATTGTATATTTTTACACTGAAATTTAGAAATCTAACCATATACAGCATTGTAGCAGAGCAGTTCTGTGACTTTTTTTTCTTTCTTTTTTTTTTATTTATTTGAGAGAGAGAGAGAGAGAGAGAGAGAGAGAGAGAGAGAGTGGTGTGTGTGTGTGGCCAGCTCAGCCCACCAGGGGGCGGGGCTGGCTGGCATGTGGTGCTGGGGGATTGAACCGCGGTCCCCGATGCTTTGCTAAGCTTGTTCTAAGTAGGTGCTTTAGACCACTGAGCCATCTCTCCAGCCCCTTTTTTTTTCTTTTTGTGTCTTTTTTTCATTTACTACCTATTAAGAAAAAAAATTTTACTTGTGTGACAGTATGGTAATAATTGCTTTGTCATGACAAGAAGTATGTATTTAGAATATGAGCATGACAGGCATTCCAAGCCTGACCCTTCTATTACACATTGCTATCTTCAGTGCAGTTGCTTGGTTCACAGGTATCAGCATATACAGTTAGTCAGAGTGAGAATTCTACCAATTAACTGCTAATTTCAAAAACCTTCTGATGTTTCTCAGGATCATTGCCTTGCCCATCTTGCATGTATAAATGTATGGCTTTGTCCCTGTCCTGTTTCCCAGCTTTTCTCCTTGCCCTCTCCCTATTGTTCAATCCTCAAGTTCTCGCTTTCCTTTTAATTGTGTTATACCTTTCTATTTGTATTTCTTCTTTTGAGTTCTTATACTAGGGAGATGATACGATATTTACACATGTGAGTATGGCTTATTTCAATAGCTCAGTATATGTCATTCAATATGATTTTTAAAAAAAAACTCAATCAGCCAGACTGTGAAACTTATAGAACCAATTATATCTTTCATTTATTCAGAAAGAGGAAATAGTTTCATATTTCTTGCTGGAAGCATTATTTTGCCTTGTCTACAGGAGTATGAGAAGGGGGGTGAAGCCTGTAGCATTGGAAGTTACATAATCGAAACATAAAGAACTGCTCAGTAACTAACTTTAGTTATTTTCAATTGCCCAAACTCCTATATTTATAAAAGACTTTTAAAACACAGTCTGGTGGTACATTAGGCTAGAGCAACTGGCTTTGCTGCAAAAGCCATTCTCATGCATGAAGCTTTGAAGCTTCAGACCAGGAGTGAACATTTTCAGTTTCACAATGTCCATTTTAACAAAAACAGTAAGGCATATTTAAGGATATTTAGGAAATGATTTAAGTCACCCTAAAGTTAGCCTGATAAATTTGTGGTATAAAAATAATGTAAATTGGATGGACTATTTTTTTCCTGATTTCATTTTGAATAGTTTTGTACATCTCTATTACAGTACTTGGCAGTTTGTACTAGACTTGATGTGTGATTGTGTTTATTTTAAGCAATGTGATGTTAAGCAGGGCAGGCCCTTTTGGTCAGACAGTCCAGGGTCTCAGCTACATATTGATTGTAAATCTAGACAAGCTCACTTGATTTTCCGTATCTCAAATTTCTCATCATAAAATGAGTGAAAGAAAATTCAGTGAAATTTGTATTGCAATGTTAGAGATGAAATAGAATGGAGCCTTAACATTGACCAGTATTTTTTACTATTACTGAGTATATGAAATGAAGATCATTATTGATTTACCAAGGAATCCCCAAAGATTTACTATTTTGAAGTATAAGAATGACCAATGTGGAAGCTATAAGTTTCAAATTTAAAGTGCATTTCTTAATCCCCAAGTAATAATTGAGATATCTGTTGATTATAGTAAAATGTCTATTAAGCAACAGCAGGGACCAGGTTCAACCTCAGACACCACAGGCTGCCCTGGCCCTGGCTTTGGGAGCACTGAGCTGGCAACCAAGCCTGGGTGTGGTGGGATATGCCTGTAATCCCAGCACTGGGGAAGCTGAAATCAGGAGGACTACTATGAATCTGAGCTATGTAATGAGACCCTGTAGACATTGTACTAAATACATTTTTTTAAGTTTTTAAAAAAACTTTCTAGCACTAAATTCATATTTAAAAGAGCATTTGTTTAACCTTTGGAATCATACTGAGTCCAATAACTATTTCACAAACTTTTCTCCTCAAAGTTTTCCTTAAAAAATTGCTACTTCTTGTACCAATTTTTCCCCTTTAGAACATTCTTATTTCAAGCAGCAAAAGACAATTTATCGAGAATCATTCTAGCATGTCACAGTTCTATTTAATGTCATGGTGAATAAAGTGACAGCACACAAATCCCAGCACTTTTTTTTCATCAGGTTTTTGGTCTACAGTTCAAATGAAACTTCAGCATTTCCTTAATGTCCAAAGTAATTTGGCAAACAGAATTTGAAGAAAAGAACATTTCTGCTTCTGCGAAGCCAGGCCCATATGCTCCATAAATATTATTTAGCATCTCTGTGGTGCATTCTCTGTGTAGTCTGCTTTACAATCACTGCTATGGCCATTAGCATAGAAACGCTTTTCCCAGTCTTTTTTCTCCCATACTTTGACTTTGAAATTTTATCTTTATTCATAGTTCAAGAACTTTGCAAACAAATGTGTTGCTGTGCAGAATACTTTCAGCAGCTTGAATCCTGGTGCTAATATGCAATCTGTAGCATGAAACTGAAGTTAAGCATTCATATGGCCAAAGACAGGGCCAAAAAAGAACATTATAACAAGAGACTAAAATAGAAGTACTTAATGAGGACAGTAAGTGTAATATTATTTCTTTTACTATAGAAAATTAAAGTTTAAGGCAGATCACAAAAACAAGTATAGTTACTTATTTTGTGTATGTGTGCATACTGGTATACCATATGCACCCAAAAATACATACGTAAAATAAGTAGTGTTGCTATTAGGTATATATGGATATATGCATATAAAACCTCTGTAGCCCTCTTACACATTGTATGTATATGTGCTATGTTTCTTTTGTATTTTTATATAGATTATATATTTTCTATGGAGATTAAACACATTTCCTTGGAAAATGGCAAATTAAAGACAGAGATACAGCTAGAAATGTGTACCTAGAGTTCTTTGTATTTTATTAATGTGGGACTGATGCTTATTGGGAGATGGGGTAAATAAGGAACAGTCGGCCATGGCATCCAAAGGAGACACCAAGCTAGTTGCCTACTATAGATTTTATAGGTTTCTGAAACTTGAGGAAATTTTTCTTGTGAATTATCAGAAAAATGAATTACGATTGAACAGCTGAAAATGTTTTTATAATATTTTACCCATTAAGATTGGCAAAATAGTCAACTTGTATTGTGTTGGCTTTTTTTCCTAATATTAGTTTATTAGATGAAATAAATGGAAATTTAAAAATCTTCCAATCAAATCTTTCTACATAGGATATTATTACTATAGAGCATGAT
Source organism: Octodon degus (assembly GCF_000260255.1). Classification (NCBI taxonomy): domain Eukaryota; kingdom Metazoa; phylum Chordata; class Mammalia; order Rodentia; family Octodontidae; genus Octodon; species Octodon degus. Next base: position 6,863,428 of record NW_004524675.1, on the reverse strand, counting down.
TATCACATTTAGAAACTGTATATTTCTTAAATAGAGGTGTTCTTAATTCATTTAAGGACATATTACCAAGAATGTGGGTGAGAATCCAGCTTTGGTTAAAAATTCATAATTTTAAAAGTCAGGTAGTTGTATTTTTTGTTTCCCATTATATTGTTTCATAAAGAAACATTCTTGATTTTAATGAAGTTCACAGAAAGAAATGAGGAAACAACAATTCTGCTACTAAAATGTCAAATTTTATTTCAACAAAAATGATAATCCAGCTGTTACTATTCCAGTCAATATGTGCTTAATATCAACAGTTGTAAGGAAAAACAAAAACTAACCACTGGATGCAACTAAGTACAAATTATTATGACAAAAAGTAACTGAAAACCATACATGGATTTAATAAAAGAAGCATATGTGAAAGTATTAATTGTCACATTTGGCATAAAACTCTAAATTAGAAACAATGCAAATGTCCATAATCAGTGTAGAGAGTATATGTATTATAGCATTTTTATTTAAGGAAATCTGATATGGCAATAAAATTTCTCAAATTGCTGCTACACAAAAAAGCACAAGTTACTCATACATTAAGCAAAAATATCAGACATAAAAGGACATCCTGAATGATTCCATTTAAATAAAGTTCAGAAGTAAGAATCACACTTATGTCAGAATATTCTTCAGAAAGTGACAAGGACATTGGTTTGAATAAGCTAGGAGAGTTTTTTCCAAGGTGCTGATTATGATGATTGATGCTGTGCTTTGCGTAAAACTTTATCAAGCTATAAATTTATTATCTGTGTATGTTCCCATAATTTAATAAATTCTCTTCAACATTCATAATTTATATATTGAACTCACAATAAGTTTCTTAATGAAACAAAGTGAAACAAAATGAAACATAAAGAGCAAAGCCTCAGAGGTGAGCATCTTTATTGAGTAATGATTCCTACAATAACTATGTGGCCATCCTCGATAACCAACCATGCTCTTGCCCCCCTGTCTGGTAGTTGTCTCTTTCCATCTTTGTCATTTCTGGATTGCATAGGAATATCTCTTGGAAAAGGAAGTATTGTAGGCAAATGATATTGTTAGATTTCCATGCTGTGCACTTTGGAAAGGGTTAACTCTAAAACAAGATGAGTCTTTATTGTAATTTGTGCTACATTTTGTCTCTCAATCATGATCCAATCTAATGATACTATGGACTGACCTGTCAACCTACACTAGAAGAGAGATCTCTTGTCTGACATTGCTTGAAATCCTTCCCAGTTTACCTGTCAGGATTCAGGAAGCCATGGGCCCTAAAACCAATCATAAAATCTCTGTTAAGAATTTCATTCCAGGGGCTGGTGAGATGCCTCAGTGGTCTAAAGCACCTACTTAGAACAAGCTTAGCAAAGCATAGGGACCTTGG
>NW_004524675.1:6849064-6860355 GCF_000260255.1 Octodon degus | reverse complement strand
GTCTGCTCTCTAGAATTTATAAAGAACTAAAAAACACTAGGGCCCCAAAATTTAAAGACCAAATCCAGAAAAGGGCATCTGAGCTGAACACACGCTTCTCAGAGGATGAAATTAAAGAAGTGAATAAATATATGAAAAAATGCTCCACATCACTAGCTATCCTCAAAATGCAAATTAAAAGAACATTGAGATATCGTCTCACCCCAGAAAGAATGGCTATCATAAAGAAATTTTTGAACAACAAATGTTGGAGAAGCTGTGGGTTAAAAGAAACCCTTCTCCACTGCTGGTGGGAATGTAGACTGGTGCAACCATTATAGAAATCAGTGTGGAGACTCCTTAGAAAAGCTGGACTGGAAATCCCATTTCAACCAGCTATTCCTCTACTGGGAATTTTCCCAGACGATCTGAAAACATCATATCATAGGGATATATGTGTGCCTATGTTTATAGCAGCACAATTTGTGATAGCCAAATCTTGGAAACAACCAAGATTCCCATCACCTGAGGAATGGTTGAAAAAGATGTGATATTTTTACACAATGGAGTATTATTCAGCTATTAAGAATGATAAACTTTATATTGAAGTGGATGCCACTTGAAGATATACTCATAAGTGAAATAAACCACACACACATGTGTAAGTATCATATATTTTCCCTATTATAAACACTCAAAAGAAGAAATACAAATAGAAAGATATAATACAAGTGAAAGGAAAACAGGATCTCGAGGACTAACTAATCAAGAGAGGGAAAGGAGAAGAGCTGGGAATCACGACAATGTCAAGCTATACAGTTATATGTAGAAGATGGGCAAGGCAATGATCTTGTACAGCAATTAATCACTAGGAAGAATATATGCAATGTGTTAATTATTGAAACTGTCCTACCAATTTGGTTTGAAGCTGTCTCATTGGTATTTGTTTTTCAATAAAATTATGGAAAAAAAAGAATTTGAAAATGTGAGAAAACATATTACTTGTTTTTCTTTTGTTGAACATGGAAAATAGTACATTTTTGAGCTAAAATATCATTTTCTATCAAAGGAACAGTGGATCATAAAGGCCAATAATACCTATGTAAAATCAAAACTAAAACAGTGAGAAATAAAGATAAAATACCATGGAACCCGAGAGCTGAAGAACAGTAGCTCCTTTTGTTTGTAGCTTGCATTTTTCCTTCTGTGAAGTCAAACAATACTTCCTTTCTAATATCAATAGAGGTGCTTGGGCACATAATTCAGTTTTCTGTGCTTTTGTCACTAGCAAAATAAATAAAAAAACACCTCACCTACCACTCTCTATTAGTCAACTATTCTGAAGATGATAAATATTGTCTATATGTGCGTAGTTATTTTTAAAAGTTTTACTTAGTTGATTTGTTCTTCTGAATTTATGGTGATTCTCTTGAAAGCAAAAATTATATTATTCATTCTTGTATCTCCGGCATTTAGTTTGGCCTGATATTAAGCAAGCTTTTAGTAAATAGATACTTGATCCCAACATACAGATTCTCCTTGAGTGGCGGGAGCCAGAGAGCTCTCTGCCACGCACCATGGTGACAACGGCTATCACAGGATTGGGCTTTGGGGAATTGATTCAAGACATTGCGATGTTTTGAGATCAACTTCTGATCGAGAATGGAATGAGATGCAGGGTCCTGAGTCCCATCCCTAGTACTGGCGGGGGCGGGGGGGGAGAAACAACAACAACAAAAAAAGTGGAGTGCGAGTAACTTTGGCGACTTGTTTTCTTCCAAATATTGGTTCTTTTCCATAACTTTAAAAATTTCTTTTAAATGATTTATTTGTTGTGCAAATATTGATCAACTTTCTTCTTCCCCTCATGGAATTAAAGAATGAAGTACTCTGGCTGATTAATAGGCTATTTGGAAACTTATGTCTGACAAACCAATTCCCCTTCTTCCTTTTGTTTATGTTCCAGGAGGCCTGAGTGGCAGGCTCATGGTTTGCTGAGGCAATGCAGTAGATGGAGTTGTGCATAGCAGCCACATGATTCTGCCTGATCCATAGACAAGAGTATGTGCTCATAAATTATGATTAACACAGCTTTGAAATGAGCAATACAGTGTATGTTGTCGGAGATTATTTGTGCCAGTGGAACTGGGAATACTGGGCATGAGAAACATTATAAGTTAATACATAATTTCAATTTAGGTCTTCAAATTATATGAGAAGTTGATTTATTTAAATCTGATAATCACTATTCTACTTCTGTTCACTTTGCCGTAGTTTGCTTTAAAACCATTATTTCTTAGATTTGACAGTGACAGAAGATAATGCTTCAATTTTTCTCTCTCCCTTTTAATTTTTTATATCATTTTGATCAATTTTGCATGTTTACATCTGGTAATCTGAATAATTTGAAGACAACAATATGTCATATGACAACCATTGTTGAATTCCTATTATTTTGTTTAATAAAATTCTGTATCATTTGAAATACTTTTCTGTGAGAAAAAAATTTAAAAATGAAAGAAACAATATATTAATTTAATCAACTGGGAGGTAAGATAATGAAATAAGTTGAGGCTCTAAATTGTGAGATCCAAAATACACTGATGCATCACAGTTTTCTAGAATGAATATAAGGACTGCGTCACAAATGATGACCCACCTAGTGAACAGTTTTCTCCTTAAAATAGGATATATATTTTGTTTAAAGTATTTGTATGTGATGTTCTCTAGTTAGCTTAAATTTTTAGAGCTTTTTTTAGAAAGTGTAAAGATGCAGTTAGGTTAGTAACTAAAGAGGTAGGATTAAGAAAGTAACAATCCTGTGCTCAAAGTGAGATCCATCCTTCTTAACATGAGATAAAATTTTAACTAAAGGCATAATGATTTTAGGATTTTATTAGTATCATTTTAATGTCTGAATAATTCCTTAAATTCTCTTCATTTTCTCTCATTTGTTCCCAAAGGCCTATAAATTAATTGAAATCAACTTCACTGATCAATGAAAAATTGATTGCTGCAATGACCAGGTTATACAGGGATTCCATGTCTTACTGTAAACATTTTATTAAACTCAGATTATTTTAAACAGATAGCTACCCAAAAATCCGTAGGAAATATAAAAACTTTGATATTTAGAAGACCAACAAAAACGAGGACCCAAAGGAGGGCTGATAGGAACCGAACACATGCTGGGACCTCTACTGGTTGTGCTCATCTTTGAGGCAATCTTGGCACATCTGACGCAAGTAATACCGACATCATGCTGTAGATCTCCTATGGCCATTTTTTGCTTTATGTTTTCTAGATTTTCCAAAAATATTTTTCTCCATATTTCCCCTAATATTATGTCTATTTCTTCCCAAGAGGACCATGCAAACAGTAGATAGATGATTGTCTTTTACTATTGCTGTTACTTTTGTACTTAGTGTTCTTGCTGCAATTCAATCCAGGAAATCTTATCTATTAGATTATGTATAGAAGTTTAGATATAACCCAGTGTTCATGATCTGGTTGGTCAGCAAGAAGAATTTTTTTTATGCTAAACATGTCTAGAAAATTCCAGATTCTAAAATGAAGAAGAAAAAATATTACACATGACGTTGTTTAAGAGATACAAGAGGTGTGGTGGGTTCAAGCTAACTTGTACTTTCTGCAATTCAGTGTATAGAATTTATATCAGCTTTTGTCACTGCGACTAAATATTGCCATTGAGAAGCATGATTTCAAGGGCAATGAATTTATTCTGGCTCACACTCTCAGAGGTTTTGGTTCATTATCATCTGGTTTAGTTTCTTGGGCAGGCTTAGAAGAGAGTATTGCACTAGGGTGTAGCTGGGAAAGGTATTCATCTCCCAACAGCAAGAAAGCGGAGGGAGAGCAAGCAAGAAAGGAAGGGGCAAAGGGCATAATATAGCCGTAGAGGGAATTCAGCACGATGCCTTGCTTCAACTCATCCTGACCTCCTGTTTCCATTATCGCCCTAAAAGGTCATGAAATGATGATCAGAATAGATCCTTCAGGAGTGCATATTTTCCAAACTCCCAAGGCCAATGACACAGCTCAGCAGCATAAGCACCTGCCTGGCAAGAACAAGGTCCTGAGTTTGATTCCTGGTATAAAAAAAGCCAAAGCTGATCAATAACCACACCCTTAGTATATGGATTTTGCAGATATTTTAGAATGAAATCATAACAGTAATGATATACATTTTTTTAGTGTATTTGATACAGGATCTCACTATGCAACTCAGACTCATAGTGATCCTCCTGCTTTCAGCTTCCCCAGTGCTGGGATTTCAGGCTTGCACCACCACAACCAGTCTTGGTGGGCAGCTCAGTGAAGCCAGGAGCATGGCTGGCTTGGCATGTGGTGTCAGGGATCGAATCCTGGTTCATGCTCTTGCCTAAGCAGGTGCTATAGTCTACTGAGCTATAAAAGATACATGTTTTAGAAACGGATTATTTTACCTCTAAATATGATACTTTTACCTTATCACAGTTTATAGAATCAAATTGCCAAAATCAAATTTCTTTCTGTCAGTAATAAAGTGTCTACTTTCACACCAGTTATTTAGCATTTTATCTTCTTTCTTCTGAAATGTGGGTACAAATGTGCTACAGATAACATAAACATATGATAAAGATCAACTGAAAAATGATCATTATATGAAAGAAGAATATATCTTTAATGTAATGAATGATCACTTTTATTATCTAATATCACCAAAGATACTTTTTCTATACAAATCTGACACTATATATCAGATACTATATATCAGCATATATCTGATATTATGTAATATAATCCTTCTAATTAATAGGAAAATATAAGAGATCATTTGTTGAACATTTAGTGTATATCAGGGATTTGAACACTTTAATTAGTTTATTTACTATCATATAATCCAGATATAATAGCACTGCGTAAGTCAGGATATGGAAATGTTCAACATCTTCTTGACCCTTTTCATAAATAGAACAGTAGTAAACTCTAAGTCTCTTTTGCCACAATATCATTAAACTTTTTAATCCCAAGAACAAACCATTATACTCTCTATTAAAAAATGTACTGTAAAAGCAGGAACCACGGTTGGATCCCTACCTTGCTGTGCTGGCCCTACCCCTGAGGTACACTAAGAGGGCAATTGAGACTGGGTGTGGTGGTTTACACCTGTAATCCCAGTACTTGGAAGGCTGAAAACAGGAGGCTCACTATGAGTCCAATCTACATAGTGAGACTCTGAACACCTTGTAGAGCCTGTACCAAATACATAAAAATAAATAAATAAATAAATAAATAAATAAATAAAAACATGTATCTTTTATAACAGACAGAAATCCAGGAGAGAGAGGAAGGAGAGGGAAGGGGATAAAAAAGAATTAAGAATTAAGGTGTGTTATACACATACCCCAGCTCCCCAAGAACAGTGTGATTTGTGTGTGTGTGTGTGTGTGTGTGTGTGTGTGTGTGTGTGTTTTAGGGAAGAGTCTACAGTGTGTTCAGGGTCTCACTACTAGATTGGACTCATAGTGATCCACCTATTTACAGCCTCCCAAAATCTCGGATTATAGGCATGTGCCACCATGCCCAGTCTCAACTGCCCTCTCGGCATGTCCCGGGGGCAGTGCCGGCACAGCAGACCCAAGGATGGAAAACCCAGCCCCTTTGCCTGCTTGCAGGTGCTTTAGTCTGCTGAGCTGATTGGCCAGCCCAGACCAATGTAATTATTATGGAGTGCAAGATTGCACTGTACAATGAAAAATATACAAATAAAAATATATTTTGAAAAGATACCTTAAGCCTAAGAATCGAGATAGATATAATACTCTGGGCCTCCAAAGTTTCCATCTTGAAACTCTCACTGTGTATTTCATAAATATAACTTGAAAATCATAAAATTCCATTTACAGCTCTATCTTTTTACAGTTATATATTTCATGTACTATTATACTAGCCACTTTATTTTTGCTGTAAACATAATATTTATGTATCTACTTTCTCTTCTACATATTCTGATCAAAGTTTTATTTCTATTGTATATGATTTCATTTTACTGCAGCTCACATAACATCCTGTACAATTTCTTGCTGTTTAATTCTGCTAGTTTGAAATACATTCAGCATTTGTTTATACATATCTGTTAGTATAGGGATGATTATGTCCCAAAAAATCACATGGAAAAGTCCTAACCCTTAGTACCTTAGTCTGTGTACTTATTTGGAAAAAGGATTGTTGCATATATAATTAGTTATGATGAGGTCCCATAAGAATAGGATCTTTGAAGCTGATGCCTTTTGGCAGTCCTCCACTCCTATCTTTGTATTTGGCTGTTGTAAGACTATCTAGTACATATATATCTTAGGTTAAATCTTTTCCTCATGTGAATACTGACTGATACAGATTTTTACAGATTTCTCATACATTTTAAAAGACGTGTGGCAAGTTTACTGATTTAAATTTCATTATCTGATGTATTATAGGTCAATAATTTCATAGCAATGCTAAAAGTGAACAAAGTGAAACAATTTAAATCACTTTTGAGTGGCAAATAAAGACTGAAACGCACATTAAATTTCAAATATGTGTGTCATAATAATGCAAATAAAATATGTAATATGATATATGTGTGCAAGAAAAAACATAATTCTGTAGGAATTGAAAATTTTATTTGGATGATTTGTAAATACATCTGAATCTTATTAAATTGGGGTACAAAGATGCAGAACAATGTTTTCTAAGTATAGGAAGATGGAACAGCTATGTTTTCCAAAAAGGAATGATACCATAGGTATCCAATTTGACTGCCTCACTTGAGAAGCATCAGACATCCATATGTACCAACATAGCATAGATTTATAACGTTCTTTTGAAAACTTTATAAATTTTAATTTCTGGCCATGCCTCAGACACACTGTGCCGGACAGCAAGACCAGGCACAATGGCGCATGCCTATAATCCCAATGCTGGGGAGGTTGGAGGCAGGAGGATCAGTGCGAGTCTGAGTCATGTAGTGAGACCCTGTACCAAGTAATTGAAAAGAATACTTTGTTTCATCAGCACACCCCCAATTACCTATTATGCCTTAATGAGTATTCAGAATTCTTCCAAATTTTACTTGTACAGTTATTTTGAAAATCAGATATTATCATGCTTAAATTTATAGTTATTTGTGTCTATAGTCCAGAAAGAAATATTTGTAGAAATTTATCTCTTGTTGAAGAATTTTAAGCATATAGTTGAATATTAAAAATACTGGCTAAGTTCCTTTTAAACATCTGTGGTGATTTAAATTCACACAATGTTTATCTAACAATAAACATTTAAATAACATTAGAAAAAATTATCTAACATTAAACTATAGTGATTGCTTTGAAGGCTGCAACAAACTGACATTTTATATGCTTTTATTTTTCCAATATGATTGAGATGAAAAAGGATTACATTACTATTATATGTTGTTTTAAATATCCCTAACTTGAACTGTTTTAAACTTCAATATTCATATTATTTGCTCTTCCAGTAACTTACAATCTCTTTCCATTGTGTTACTGGTATATTTTGGATCCATTACTACCACATTGACTAACTTCATCAAAGCTTTAACATTATTCAAAATTTCAATATCTTCAATTCTCAATTTTCATCACTAGCATATCAATATTATCACTCAAAAGTACGCTGAATAATATTGCTTATTTCTAACTTTTAAGACTGAGTATATTAAGTTATTAACTCATCATACAATTCTGTACTATTTAAAGACATTTAGAGCAATACCAAATTGGCATGCAAATATACACCATTTAGTTTATGATATACCATCTAGTTTAGGTATACTAAGGAATACAGCTTCTAGGTTTGTGTAACTATAGTCTGTGATATTCCGATATGACAAAACTTTCCAATATTACACTTGTTGCAATATATCCATCATTAAAGCATCATTATATTTAATATATTGATATAATCCTAAATATTTATTTTTTTTACTTTTTTTTCACTATTTGGCCTGAAATAAATTTAAATTTTTCATGCACTTATGGTTAAAGATGTATTCATTTATTACTAAAAGATTTCTGATTTTATGCTATCATTTTGTAAGATCTTTAATACAATCTCAAAAATATGTTACATTACGTTCTTTGTTCAATGCTTCAATTAATTATTTATTTACTTATTTACTTATTTATTTATTTATTGGCCTGCTCGGTTCACCCTGAGGGCGGGACTGGAGCTGCATAGGGTGCCAGGGATCGAAGCGCGGTCCTTTGAGCCTGCCTAAGCTTGCCTAAGCAGGCACTTTAGACAGCTGAGCTATCTCTCCTGCTCACAATGTTTCAAATTTATTAAGGTATGAAAACTTAAAAAAATCCAGACTTGGAAAAATGAGGAAAAAAAGGACTCTGTAGATTGAGTTTGGGTAAAGGAAAAAGGGAGAAAAAATAAAAACAGGACCCACAGAGTAGGGCGGATCACAGTGAAGGGGCGCAACGGCAAGGTGTCTATGGCGACTGTGCCTTTCGGATTCTCCACTCTGGACCACCAGGCCATTCTGTTTAAACTCTGCCTGACTTCTCATGACAGTCCCCCGTGCAGGGCTTTGGGAACGATTCTGCATGTGTGTCCTAGGATTTTGCCAGCTTTGCTATGCCGTAATCTCCTGTCTCAATCACCGGTAGAATCTGTTTCTCTCCTTTTATTGTTTTCATCATCATCATCATCATCATCATCATCATCATCATCATCATCATCGTCATCATCATCGTCATCATCGTCATCATCATTATCCTCGTCATCACTGTTGTACTGGAATTGAACATCGGTCCTAGCAAATATCATGCAAGCGGTCTACCATTGAGTTACATTCCAAATAATTATTTAGTTCTTGTATTTTTGTTCTTATTTTTGTTTTTCTGTACTGGGGATCAAATTTGGGACTTTGCACTTGCCAGGAAGGTGCTTATGCAACTGAGTTATCTTCCCAGGCCCCTAGTTCAGATTTTTAATTTAGCATTTGATAATGTACAATTCACTAATTCACATGTTGTGTATATGAATATGTATGTGTGTATAGAAAAGTTAGTTATTTAATTATGTGTGTTTCTTTTCTTAATTGTGTATTTTTCAATCATACTCAATTTTCCTTTTCTTTTCTTTTTTTTTTTTTTTTTTTTGGCAGAACCGGGGATTGAACTCAGACCCTGGCACTTGCCAGGGAAGTGCTTATTCTACTGAGCCATCTCCCCGGGACCCATACTCAATTTTCAAAGTCTGGATTCTCACTGTGTTTTCATTCTTATTTGGTTCTTCAAGTATGTGTAGTAAGTATTTATTCTAACTTCACAGGCACATGATAATACCTCATATAACTACTTCCTAATTTATCTTTTCTTTTGTAATTTTACTGACATAAGCATTTCTGGATCTCCCTAAAAACTTTCAAATATCATTGCTTCTAGCTCCAAAAATGTATTTAAATTTTTTCTTTAAAGTTGTATTAAATTGCTCAATTTCACTTTCTGTTATAAGAAAATGTGGTGTTTATTTCTTTTTAATCAGTGTTTTATTTATATAAATCATAAGTTTTTAGTATCTTTTTTGCATACCATAATTATTTCCTCTACAAATCCTTTCAAGTATTTCAAATTATTGTTTATCTACAAAATTATTTTATACTTATTTGTAGAATCCTGTCTGTGTCTTCTAAAGTTTTCAAGTATATAGTTGGATCTCCTACCTGTTCTATATTCAATTGGGCTTTCCATTTATTTCTTCAGAATTGAGATAAAATATGCTTTTGTTTGTAATCAAGGTAATAGTTAGACAGAGATATTTGAGTTAATCAAATGTCATGCCAACATCAAATCTGTGATCATATGTCATCCTCTTTCATCTATCAATTAGCTGCATTGTATTAATAGACTGTACTATATTACTTTAAATTTACTGTAATAGTGTTTTCTTTCAGTGATAGAAATTGATGCAGCTCTTGTTTTTTAATTATACAGCTGATGATTTTTGAAGTGTTGTGTCTTTTTAATTTTTGAAACATTCTGAGGATTATTATTATTAATTTGCATTTGGAGTAATGGTTGTTTTCCAGGTATTCATTCTTTCTAGTTTCTTTAGATTTTTGTGTGTATTTCCTTTGCTATCTTCCATTAGGAGCTATTTAAAAGGCTGTGTTGTGATTGTTTCAGCCTTTGTTCAATGTAGCATTTTCCTGGACAACCAGAAAGAATAAGGCAATGAACTGGAGTCCACTAAAGTGTCAATTAAGATAGGTTGTTTTGGGATATGCTGCTATAAAATGTGACAAATTCTTTGCCAACATTTAGTCTCTGGATTGCCTAAATTTATCTTGGTTTCAGACCAAGTGTTAGGGCTAGAAGTGATGTATTTTGCACAGACCTTTTATTTGATTGTTTCATCTTTATTTCAATCTGCTATTAATTCTTACAAAAGGAGTTATATATAAATTTCTCCATCTTATCTGCATTGACTAACTTCAAACATATATGAATATATGAAAAGTTAGTTGTACAAAAACAACAGGTACATACAATATCTTATATCTGACAAAGACCCTGAAAACATACTCTAGAGAAAAAGATAGCATCTTTATCATCATGTTCAGGGAAATTCTATAATTTATCTGCAGGAGAGTGAATCCAGACATGTACCTCTTTTCTTGTATTTAAATAAAATTAACATTGGCTGGGGAGATAGCTCAGTAGTCAAAATGCCTGCCTGGCAAGTGCTAGGACCCCTGTTTGATCCTCGGTACTGTATGCCAGATTGGCCCCGGAATCCTGGGTGTGGTGAAGCACAACTATAATCTCACTGCTGAGGAGGCTGAGACAGGAGGATCACTATGAATCTGAGCTATGAATCACTATGAATGTGTTCTAAATATATAAATAAATAAATTATTTTTAAAAATTATAAAATGAGGGGCCGGGGAGATGACTCAGTGGCATAAGTGCTTCCCTGGCAAGCACAAGGGCCCATATATAGCAAAGGAAATACACACAATTAATTTAGTGGACTCCAGTTCATTGCCTTATTCTTTCTGGTTGTCCGGGAAAATGCTACATTGAACAAAGGCTGAAACAATCACAACACAGCCTTTTAAATAGCTCCTAATGGAAGATAGCAAAGGAAAGACACACAAAAATCTAAAGAAACTAGAAAGAATGAATACCTGGAAAACAACCATTACTCCAAATGCAATTTAATAATAATAATCCTCAGAATGTTTCAAAAATTAAAAAGACACAACACTTCAAAAATCATCAGCTGTATAATTAAAA
>NW_004524675.1:6840607-6848964 GCF_000260255.1 Octodon degus | reverse complement strand
GGCTGTAAAATCAAATAGTTGGTTCTGAAGAGAATCACCTGCATAAGAAATAATACCAAGAGTTAACAAATGGGATTAACATAGACAGTGCAATCAGAGGTTTGGGACCCCTTCCACCCACTGAACTTGGGGAACCAGGTAGTGGAAACATCTCCTCACCTTTGACTTGGGAACAAAAATAAGAATAAAAGTTCCCTAGAAAATTCCAAAGCATTGTGTAATAGTAAGTGGGCATACTGTAAGAAGTTTGGGCTTCTGAGTTGTTTCTGGGGACTCTGAGAAAAGACATAATTCTGTATAGAAGTTCATCATTATGTCATGTTAAACTGAATACAGATTAGAAAGAAAAGAGCCACAGTCTCCTAATGAGAACCAGAGTGGACTCAGTCATGAGTCCAATAAGGAAAAGATCTACCCTAAAAGCAATGAAACAAACACAATAATATGTTAAAATTTTTGGTTGTGCTTAGAAAAACTATTTTGGGCTTAGAATTGTCAGATTTTATTTCATAGTATTCTTTATAGTATTATTCCTCTGAGTGATTATGATGATCATAAAATTTAAAACAGTGTAGCAAATTCAAATGCTGAATAGTAGAGCAACATAGCCATTATGACTTTAAAGTAGTACTCAGGAGAAATAAATGAGCTTCCTGAATAGCTCAAATATGTGACTAAGAAAATCTCTACCCACTTCTGATGCTTTAGGTGACAGAATATTCTCATAACAACATTGAAAACAAAGGTCTAAAGTGTCACAAAATTTCAGTGGCACGTGCATGAGTGTATACATTATTTCTATGCATTATTTCACTGATGGCAGAAGAACCCTTTTAAGCCATGTGTATTTTCTTCACCATACGTTCGTCAACAACCGCAAGTTCTATTTCCATTTAGTTAAAAAGAAAACTAAGATATTATTTTCTAAATGATTCTACTTAGCTGATTTTCAATTGAGGAAGAAAACCAGAACATTTGGTCAGCATCCAAGGTGTGTTCCAAAGGTGACCACTCCGTCACAGCAAGTAAGCATTTGAAATGGATGTGCTTTCAATAAATAAATCAGTATTAAAAGTCAGAAAGAAAAAAAATGTAAACAAGAATAGAAAAAACTAGGAAGAAAATGTCAACAGCTAAAGCTGTTATTATTATGATTAACAATTACAACTGTGACACAAAATGAGATAAAAAAGAAATTTTTGTTTCAATGACCTCATTATAAAATGTTTCAGAAATAACACTGATTAAAGCAAATGATTGTGCTTCGGTTCATGGTCATTGGTATTGGTGAATGGTATTGGGAAAAATAGTTCCTATCACAAAAGGTACATAAAAGTTTGGAAACATAAATTGCTAGAAAACAGAAGTGCATAGAGCTGTATAAGAACAGCTCACCTCACACAAAATATCAGAAACATATTAAATAAATATGGATGTAACATAAGCATATGCCTTTATTTTGACCTACTTTTGGACAATACCAAATGGGTAGCAGGCTTACACATAGAAACATAGTATGACTCTATATCTTACCTAAGTTTCCGAATGTTTAAAATACTTAAGATTCGAATTTCATTCATTTTGGCATTGACAATTTACACTTGATAAATGTGCCTGACTCTGTCAGTCTGTTTTCATGAGCTACCTATCTGTCATATTGAGTATGTCTTTCCTTCTACTTCACAGAGTGTATATTCTTTCCCTCATGGAGACATAAAGTGTGTTTTGAAAGGCCAAATAATCACTTCTTGTGATGACACCATAATCTAGACATAAATGTGATAATTAAAATAAACAAATTGGTTGAGAATATTTTTCTTTAAGTTATAATTTAGTATTGAACAGATCCTAAAAGTCAGACACCTACTTGTTTTTCCCCTATAATTTTATTGAGAAACAAATAGCAATGAGATAGTTTCAAACCAAATTGGTAGGGCAGTTTCGATAATTAACATGTTGCATACATTCTTCCTAGTGGTTAATTACTGTACAAGATGCAGACATGATATCCTATTTACAAACAGTATTAGAACAAATCCCTCTATTCATTAAGAGAATGTAACTATATATCTATCCTAACCATTTTGAATACACAGATACAAAATGGACATTCATCTATATCCCCTTTTTTTGTTTAGTTCCGTTATTTGAATATTATAGGTGTGTTAACTCAGCAAAATATTCTAAGAGTCCAGTAGTCCATAATAGTATTGGGTCTTCCACTTCACTGGCTATGTCAGAAATTGTTGACCTGAGTCCCCTACAGCTCAACATAACAACATGGCTTTACTTCTTGTACTTCATTTTTATTCTTTTCTGCTGGATGGTTAAGACCAATGTAAAGCAAGACCTGTGCAACAAAAGTTGTAGCTTTTGGGTCTGATAAGGTCAGTGAAATCTCCTCAGGATTTATTGTGAGATTCTCTACCTCAGATTGTAGATCCTTTGTCAGTGTTGCCCTGTGGATGAGTCACGCCCACTGCTTGGCCAATGTACTGTCTGTGAAAGCCTGAGAGAATGTTTTCTCTCCATATGACTCTCCGTAAGCACACTCTACATCATCGATCACTTTCCTCTTTGGCCCCAGACACCTATTTGAAATGTATAATTTTCTATTTTCTTCATAATAAAGAAATTTCTTCCACAATTGAAATATTGAAGGAGATACAAAGATACACAGAGAAACAGTTCTATATAACCTTAGACTTGGATGTATTTTCATCCTTCCAGATGTTCTGTGACATGGTATTTTTACTACCCTGAGAAATTTATATCACAGAGAAAATGAACCTCAGGGATAATCCTGCAATCCTTAGAACTACACTGTTGGTAAAAGTTGCACATAGCTTCAATGACTCCACTAGAGCCTGATGCGGAAGAACACCAAGTCCATTTAGCTCTCAGGTCTCTGCAAAGAAATGTCGTATCTCCATACCACAGCCTGCAAAGGTATTTAAGTAGGTTTACGCTGTAGAGAGAAACTTGGATTGTGGGGGATGAAAAATAAACACAAGCAACAACAACAACCAAACCATATATCTGGTACCACACATAAGTCATGTGGTGGGGCAAGAGTGAGGCAGGGCAGTTTCAACTTAAAAGTAACCTTCCACAGTCTTACTTTTACATGAACATAACTTCTCAGCCTTCATAAATCCAATAAGTTTTCTCAAAAGCTTTAAAAAGGCTGGCCAAGTAAAATTGAAGAAATGGGCATGGAAATACAATTTCTGTATTGTAGAATTAATAGGGTTCTTTTTGCCCAGTAAAAATTTGTGGTACGTTAATATTTCTAGTTTTCTTAAAAAGTTCCTGAAAAATTAAAAGATAAAATGGAAATGTGTTTATTTACTCAAAATAGATGCTTTGCATATCATTGTTTAAAAAATGAATTTATAAAATTCCAAGTCATGACTTAATACAAAGCTGGGTGTGAGGTACAAAATATAATCCTACCACCTGGGAGGATACAGGCAAAAATATTATGAGTTCAAATCCACCATGTGCTATGTAATGAGTTCAAGCTGGACTGGATTACATAGAGAGAACCTATCTCGAGAAAAGGGAGATTTTAATATCAAAATTAAAGAAGTATTCTACCGCTCAACAGACTAAATAAATGTACTTGGTAATGTCAAGTGATAACACATATTAACTGTGTGCCAAGCGTGAGAGGGGTTACTTCAGGAAGAGAATTAAAAAAAAAACAAAAACTGAAGCACATTCATTATTAATCACAGTGGAAATTATTAGGATGAGGAATATTTCATTTAGGGAAGAAAACCGAAAGGTATCAATGGTAGCATTCTAAGAACTGTAATATTAATTTACAGTCAAATGTTAAAAGTAAAACTGTCAATAACTATCAATAAATAATTGATAATCACTAAGTGAAAAATTAGAAGTGAAATTGTATACTGTCAAAGGAACAATAGTAAAGGCTAGGTATCAAGAAGTGTTTTATTGTAAAGATAAAAAAGACCATGCTAAGAGAGAGCAAATTTATTATTATTTCAACATATAAAAAGAAATTAAAATAAAAGCCACTCTTGTTGATAACAAAAGTCTGAAATTACCTAAAGCAAACCAAAATTATACCAACATAATTAAAAATCATGAAAGAAGATAAAAGGAAAAATATAAGAATTCAGAAGCAAGTCACAGTCAGGTATTCAAATAAGAAGAATAGAAAAGAGACAAAAGTCTTTCTAAACCTTTATTATTAAAACATTTGATATATTCTTTTGAAAAGTGTGTATCACAGAGAAGATTAAGGATAGACTTTGAGGATTATGAAACTTTGTTTTAAGGTATTGAAAAAGAACTAAGAAGTTCGGTCCTTGTTTTGTTTCTCCAGATAACTGTTATCTTAAGGAATCTATAGCAGAATTAGAAGTTGTTTTCACACACTGAGCCTACAAACTGTACTGTTACTGTCACTCTTACTGTCGTTAAGGGAGACAAAAGGGAAAAAAGAGGTACTCAAACCATCCTGCCTGCATACACAGATGAATCTTTTTACACCACTCCCTCTCCTGTCTTTCTCCTCAACTCAGTAACTCTTTCCTTTTGAATCAGTTCATTCCATTTTACCAATATCTATTGTATCCTTCAGATTCCATTTTTCTCTTTCAGGTGCTCACAGTAAGGAGACAATATGATGTTTTAACATGCTTGTCTGATCTATTTCACTTAAGAGTATGTTCTCTACTTGCATCCATTTACCAGCAACATAATCAGACTTACTGTGTTTTATAGCTGAACAATACCCTGTTGTGCAAAAATACCACATCTTCTTTATCCATTCTTTAGTTTGTGGGCATCTGGGTTGTTTCCAGGATTTAACTATGACAAATTAGGTTGCCTTAAACAGGGGTGCACATATATCACTGTGGTATGAGTTTTAAAGATTTTCTGGAAAATTACCTAGGAGGGGAAGAGCTGGCTTGAATGGTATCTCTGATCTTAGTTTTTAAAGGAAACTCCACACTGATTTCCACAGTGGCTGTACCAGTCAGCCTCCCACCAACAGTGCCAAAGTGTTCCTCTTTCTCCACTGCCTCTCCAGCATTTGTTATAGGCTGACTTTCTGATATCAGCCATTTTTTGGGGGTGAGATGGAATCTCAGTGTTTTTTTAATTTGCATTTCTTAAATGACCAATGATGTTGAACATTTTTTCATATATTTACTTACCATTTGTATTTCTTTGTCAGAGAAGTGCATATTTATAATAATTTGTTTTGTCTCCCTTTTTCAATTGTTTGTACTTTTTCTCTTCTTAATTTCTTACACATTTCTTTCTATTCTTCTTCCAATTTTACATGCATATATCTGATAATATGAATAACTTATTAGAAGACAAGACTATGCATTACAACAAATACTGTGAAATTCATATTACTTTGTTAAGTGAGATTCTGTATCACTTGTACATTTTTCTGTTTTAATTCCAATTTGCACTCACTTTAAATAATAAAAAATATTTTTTAAACAAAAGAAAGAGGTATTCAAAGAAAAGTGGAGCAGAGGAGGCATGGGGGAATTTAACCCAGAGAGATGTTTTAAACTGTCTGTAGCCGAAGGTATTTGCTAGGATTGTTCATGGGCTAAACAAAGTCTTGGCAGATACTTTGTTAAAGGAAGACTTACAAATGTCATATAAAGGCATCTACTCCTAAGAAACAACTCACAATATGAGGATCCTTTCATTTTTTACATGCTTTTCATTTCACATCCATCTGAAGAAAAACTCTCTTTCCTATTATCATCATAGGTGATGTTCATTTTCTGGTCAAACTAATTACTGCAGCTCTGCAAAACTGAGAAATACATAGTTGTATTTTAGTTTGCTCTTAGCAAAATTAAGCTATTTGGACTAGTAATCTATCTTCATAGGACATTGCTTCTCTAGAAAGAATGGAGGGAGATGTATGAAGGTTAGTCTATGGAATGGAGGGTAAAGTTAGGTGAGGAAAATAACTTCCACACTTTGCAGTTGACAACATTTATTCATATGCTTCAAAATAGCTACTATAAAGGATTCGAGTGTTCCCAACACAGAGAAGTAATAAATGTTTAGATCATTGTATTTATTTATTTATTTATTTATTTATTTATTTATTTATTTTTGCTGGTACCAGTACCTTGCACTTGCCAGCCAAGCATTTATTCCACTGAATTATCTCCCCAGCCCTAATGTTTAGGTCATTGATATACCAGTTATTCCTATTTGATCATTACACACTATATCATTATTTATGTGTATTCAAAACTCACATTATACTTTTTAATTATGTACCAAATTATATATATATATGAATATATATATATATATATATAATTTGATGAAAAAATATATATGAATCATATAGATTTTCATACTTGGTTTTATTTGACCAACAATAGTCATATAACTCTCATATAGTTTTATATATTTGAAAATATGTCCTTTGAAAAATAAGAATCTTTGTCTACATGCTATAATATGTGTGACTTATTAAACTTCTACTCAGATATGATGTTGAATCACATATAGATAGATATCATATTTTAAAGTACATATATTGTTTGTAAAAATTAAACAGCAATAAAACTTTAAAGTAGTTTATACTCCCCTTTTACCTGCTATGAGTTAGCTTTGATGGACTGACTTCCTCTGAATGCAAGAAGAAATCAGAATCTCCTCATTCTCCACGTTTTCTTGTCTTTCTGTGTGTGTGTGTGTGTGTGTGTGTGTGTGTGTGTGTGTGTCTGTGTGTAGAGACAGATATATTTCTATGAAATCAAAAACAGAAAAGGTTAAAGGACAAAATGATCATACACTAAAAGAAAGAAACAAAATTGGGACAGGATGTGTGGTGATCCTGAAAATGCTCTTCGTAGGTGTCCTTTCTGTAGGATTCAATCCCTGGAGGCTCCAGGCACTTAGGTATTTGCTAACCAAGTGATGAAGACACACGAAGCCCCACCATACACCTCTCACGGGTGCATCTCCCAGACTAAAAAATGATTCACTTTAGGATTTTTCTACTTTACATTGGTGTGAAAGTAGTGCTAACTCAATAGGAATAGACTTCAAATTTTCAACTTTGATAATTTCCTCTTTGAATGATATTCAACATGATACTCTTTTACTGTGCTGATACCAAGAAATTAAACAACTGATACTGTGGATAGCACTGCACTGCTTAGATACAATATTCAGTAGATAAATGCATTAAGTGTATTTAGAGTATCATTTCAATTTAAATGATATTTTCAAACTGTTATGAGTTTACCAGTGTGCAAACTCATTCAGTGTTGATTTTTTCCCTCAATTTGTGATAATTGGAAGAATGAATGTAAATATAAGTTTATTTTCTAGTCTTACAGATCTGGAAAGAAAAATAAATCATAGTTAGGTGATAGATCAAACAGGACAGCTTTCTGAAAGCACCCTAGATGTTAGTGTGAATCTCCTAGTGCTACACACTAGGATAAAAGAAGAAAATGTTTCACAATATCTGGAGTTATATCTTTCTATCAGCTCAATTTCAAATGTTTTTGAATTAGTTATATCTAACCCAACTTCTATTTTTTAAAAAAAATTTATTTATTTATTTATGTGTGTGTGTGTGTGTGTGTGTGTGTGGCCAGCTCAGCCCACCAGGGGGCGGGCTGGCTGGCATGTGGTGCTGGGGGACTGAACCGTGGTCCCTGTGTTTTGCTAAGCTTGTTCTAAGTAGGCGCTTTAGACCACTGAGCCATCTCACCAGCCCACAAGATATTTTTTTTGTTTTTTATTTTTTTGCGGAACCGGGGATTGAACACAGGGCCTTGTGCTTGCCAGGGAAGTGCTTATTCCACTGAGCCATCTCCCCAGCCCTAACCCAACTTCTTGTCAAAAATAAAACAAACTTCTTCTTAAGCACGTAAATATAATATGGATGCAATGTTTGCATTAGCCTCTCAAGGAATACAGAACAAAAGTTTACTAAGATAAATAGGAGAATGAACTTGTACTAATTTTAAGAATGGCATTATCTGTGTCAAATGTAAAACAGAATTGATATGTTAAGGAAATTAGAGTTAGGAATAATTTTGTCTGAGAAATGAATAATGAAGAGACATTAATGAATGTTATACTAGGTAAAATATAACATCTAAAACTAATAGTTAATGGATGAGTATAATAAAAGATTATAGATGGAGAATAGAGAAATTTGTAAGACAGATAAAACAGTTTAAAACGTCTAGCAATATATAATTAGAGTTTCAGATATAGAACAAAAAATGGTCAAATTACAATTACTAAACAGGACATACTTTTTTAAATGTTATGTTATTAGCATATATTTATGATACAATCATTAAATT
>NW_004524675.1:6822080-6840507 GCF_000260255.1 Octodon degus | reverse complement strand
ATTTCTTGATTATTTGTGTCCTTTGCTAAATGCCATTCTCTTCCCTATCCCTTTCTCCATATCCAAAATAACTATTTTGCTGTCTCACACCTTCTTTGTTTTACAATATTTAGAATATTTAGTTTTCTGTGTCTGCTTTATTTCACTTAACATTGTCATCGCAACATTTGTATATTTTCCTAAAATGTCTCAAAATTTCCTTTGTTATAGCTAAAAAATACTACATTGTTTATATATCACATTTCATTATCCATTCATCTGTCTAACAATGCATTCTCAGTGCAGCATCATGGAATCTCAGTGTTGTTTTCATTTGCAGCTCCCCAATGGCCAAAGATGCTGAACATTTTTTTGTATATTTAATGGCCATCTGTCCCCCTTCCTCTGAGATGTGCTATTCATTTTAGTTGCTCATTTTATATTATCCTTTGTTTTTAACACCTTATTTTTTATTTTTTATATACTTTCAATGTTCATCCTCTAATCAGTGTAGTTGTGAAAAAAAATTTCCCCATTCTGTAGACTTTCTTTTTCCTGTTCATTCTTCACTTTGCTATATAGACTCTTTTTAATTTGCTATATAATAATCTCATTTGTTGGTTCTTGGAAATACTTCTCGTTCAACAGTATTCTCTTCCAGAAATCTCTCCCTGTTGTATGTCTTCAAGTGTTTTGCTTATTTTACTTTCCAAAAGATTTAGTGTTTCTGTTTTTGTATGCATGTCTTTCATCTAATTGGATTTGATTTTAATTCATGGATACAGGTATATTCTTCTTAGTTGGATAAACCACATTTTTTCTTTATTAATTGTTAGTTCTTTCATCAAATCAAGTGGCTAAAGATGCATGGGGCTGTCTCTGTATTATATTTCATTGAACAATACATTTATTTCTGTGCTAGTAATATGCTGTTTCCATTATTATGGCTTGTAGTGTAGCATGAAAACCAGGAGTCTGCAATCTTCTCATTGTACTTTTATTGCTCAGACTGGTTTGGCTTTTTGAGATCTCTTCTGGTTCAATATACATTTCAGTATTTTTGTTTGTTTCTTTGTTTGTTTCTAGTTCTGGGAAGAAAGTGGGTTTCTGTTTGGAATTACATTAACTATAAATATAATTTTTGGTATCATGGGCATTTTGGCAATGGGCATTTTACAGGGAGAATCTTCTAATCTTCTAATGTCCTCTTTAATCTTGTTTTTCAGAGTACCCTAATTTTCATTATTGAAGTCTTTCACCTTCTTTGTTAGGTTGATTTCTTATTTGCTGTTCTTTTGTGTTACCATCATGGAGTTGTTTTCCCAATTTCTTTTTGCGTATGTACTGTATCTGATATACAGAAACACCATTGATTGTTGTGTGTTGATTTTTGTATACTGTCACTTTGTTCAATTTATTTATTAGTGCTAAGTGTATTCAGGTAGAGTTTTGGAGGCATAATCTATGTAAAGGATTGTGCCATCTGAAAATAGAGATAGTTTAATTTTTTTCCTATCCTGTCATTATCCCTTTTCTTTCTTTCTCATCTGTGATTGTCCTGGTTAATTTCAAGAAATACATTGAACAGCAATAGAGAGAATTTGCATTCTTGTCTTACTTCTGATTTTAGCTGGAATACTTGCAGTGTTTCTTCCATTTTGCCTCATTTTGGCTGTGAATTTATCAAAAGTGGCTTTTATCAATTTGAGGAGTACTTTTTCTACCCCTAATTTCATCAGGTATAGATACTATTATACTGACTTAACATAAGTGGATGTTTGATTTTCTCAAAAGCCTTTTCTTCCAACTATTGAGACAATCATCTGATTTTTATTCTGACATGCATACTTATAAATTATATTACATTTATTGATTCACATGTGCTCTACCATCTAAGCACCCCTACTAAAGACAACTTGGTCAAGATATATATTTTTCCAAATGAGACTTTATTTTCTGTTTACAAGTATGTTCTTGAAAATTTTATCCAATTTTCATGCATTTGCATAGTTTCTGCATTTTTATTTTTGCTGTTATTTCTCATTTCATTCTGCTGTGATCTGATAGAATTGAAGAAATTTTTTTTCAATTATTTTGAATTTGTTTAAGTATTCTTCATGGCCTAATATATTTTCTATATTTTTAGAAAGTTCTTTTGGCTGCTGATAATGTTTATTTTACTGTAGTTAGACAAAATACTCTATAGTTATGTCAGGTTCATTTATTAAATGTTATGGTTTAACACCGGCATTTCTTTATTGAGTTTTTGCTTTGTTGCTCTATTAGTGAGAGTGGAGCATTAAAATATCCCAGTAGGAGTGTTCTGTTATCTACCTTGTTTTTACATGAGGTAGTTTTTGTCTTCAAAATTGTGAGCAAAATTATCTGGGTTCATATATCTTTGCTTGGAAATTTTAGCCTCAATAAAATAAATAAAAAGGGCCAATAATCTAAAAATGTATAAATTTTGATATATATTTCTGCAATATTACATAGTTGGTAAAAAATCACGTGGAAATATCATCAATGAAAATGGTCATAACAGAAAAGAGGAAACAGTGGGCTGTAAATTAGCTAATTAAAATTAGAAAACCTGGATACAGAAAATTTTTGAAAGGAGGTGAATCTACTAGGATTCAAAGTCTTACTTTGGGGACATTTAAGACATTTTAATATGGTGTAACTGCTTTGGAAAGAGTTTGACAGTATCATGAAGAGCTAAAGATCTCTCCACTGTGTGAGCTTTGGCGTATAGATACACCAGATATTAACAGAAGAAAATTAAAGATTATAACAAGCATATGCTTATGTGTGTCTTTATAAGAGTTAGATTTGAAATAGTCAATCCTGGACACAAAAATTGCACTAGCAGTGTGTGTTTGACATTTCAAAAAGCAATGATTAGTGTATATTTGCTAAATAAGAATTTACAGAATTTACATAATGTGTAAGGATATGATTTTATGAAAGTCAATAACTGAAAGTGGATGAGAATAGATTTGTATAAAAGCACAGTTTCTGTGCTTATGTTATTGATGTTAAACTTACATAAAACAAAAGAGAAAGTTGATAATTAGAAGGTTAAGTATGTTACCAAATGTTACATCAAAGCAAATAGATATAACATATAAACAAAGGAAAAAATGAGAAAATACAACACAAAAAACAACTGGCCATAGGCAAAAGTGCATAGAACACAAAGTTTCAAGGACTAGCTAACCCGATATCTTCCTGAGTACATACCTCAACTAAAATATCAGGAAAGAAATTTTGATACATATTTTTATTTTTTAGTAATTTTACTGAGAAACATATAACAATGAGACAGTTTCACACTGATTACTAGCACAGTTTCAATAATTAATACATTGCATATTGTTGTCTTAGTGGTTATTCATTGTACAAGATGCAGACATGATATCCTGTCCACAAACACTATTAGAGCAAATCTTTCTATTCATTGCATTAAGAGAATGTAGTTGTATATCTATCTTGACTGTTTTGAGTATACAGATACAAAATATCCTTCATTTGTATTCCCCTTTTTTGTTTAGTTTTGTCAGACATGGGTATTCCACTGTTATTTAAATATTACAGCTGCGTGAATTCAGCAAAATATTCCAATATAAATTGATTAGAAGCCTTTCTTTTCTTTTTTTTAAAAAAACCTAATTGCAGAGCATATTACATGACACTTTTTTGAACACTGTCAACAGCATATTTATGTGGAATTAATGTGAATAACTTATTTTATGGCATATATTAGTGCACGTGGTTTTCCTTTCAGGTGAAAATGTCAACAATGCATAGCAATTTTTCTTGAAAAAACAAAAAAAAGGGCCTTTATTGTTTCTAGGCAGGAATAAATATAAAGAGGAATATCATGACAGATATTACTGGGTGCAGAAAGGAAAGGAGAAATAGATCACTTTTATCATATGACCAACCTTGCCATTTTTTAATTTTCTAGTTATACCATCACCTACCTGTCTTTCTTTCTTTCTTTCTTTCTTTCTTTCTTTCTTTCTTTCTTTCTTTCTTTCTTTCTTTCTTTCTTTCTTTGTCTCTTTCTTTCTTTTTCTTTCTTTCTCTTTTTTCTTTTTTTTTTTCTGATTGAAGGACCAACACAGGTATTTATTCTGAATCCTGTGATTAACATTGCAAAGATGCTAAAGTATCTCTGAGGTATAAATAAAAGACAATTTCATCTTTAAGAAGTAAAGACTTTTTCTTAATTCAATGAGAAGGAAGATTTGTACTCATTGTGTTTGGACAGGATATCATGTCTGCGTCTTGCACTGTGAATTACTACTACAAAGACAGCAATATGCAATGTAGTAATTATTGAAACTGTGTTAGAAATTGGTTTTGAAACTTTCTCATTGGTGTTTGTTGCTCAATAAAATTTACATATATATATATATATATATATATATATATATGTTTCTAACTAGTCATATTACAAACTTTCCTATTACTGTCAAAAGAAATTTCCAGCCAGGTTTATGATCTGTGCTCTCTGATTCAGCATATTCATGCTAAAAGGGTCTTCATCTCCTTCAATAAGTATGTATCTCCTTTAAATTAATTTAGCTTTCCACTGTTATGAATTTTACTCCACTATAATTTTTGTTTATTCTATGAAAATTATTTTATTCATTTATTATTTTTGATTTTTCAATAAGTAACATTTTCTCTTCTAAAATGAAATTTCATTTTACAGATGAGTACACTTTTAAAATTCATACCTAATGAGCTTACAGGTTCACACCAGGGAGATA
Organism: Octodon degus; assembly: GCF_000260255.1. Lineage (NCBI taxonomy): Eukaryota > Metazoa > Chordata > Mammalia > Rodentia > Octodontidae > Octodon > Octodon degus. The sequence continues at coordinate 6,835,747 of NW_004524675.1, read as the reverse complement.
ATATAGTCCTTGCACATGCGGGTCTGTGGAATTCCTGTTTCTTTTCTTAATGGAATTTTATGTCATTTCTAATGTATTTTTTACCATTTGCTATTCTTTACAATTTAAAGGAAATAAATGAAAAAGAACCTTACAATCTTACCTTTTTGAACCTGGTAATTCACAAATTTACTATTCTCCCCTAATTTAAAACAGGAAGATTAGTTATTGATACTTGGCCTTGATGGGAAAAAAAATCATTTAAACATTTTGAGAAGTAATTTTTGCTACAACCAAGACAAAATTTTTCTGGTTTACATAAATACAAAGTATTCAATTCATATTACACATCCTGAGGTAGAAATTATTATTTAGCAAAGTTATAGAGAAAAGTAATTTTTGTTCAATTTGATTAATAATATTAATACTGTTTTACTTCTTCCTCAGAAATAATATGCAAGTTTGTTTCATTCCCAGCTTAGAAATAGCATCTGTTAAACAGTAATTTGCATAAAACATGGAGTCGTATGTCAGAAATGGTCCTCCAAAGAATCCTGAGAATCTCACACAGGAAGATATTTGGAGGGGCAGAGCAGACAGGACATCAAGAAGAGCAGACAGTGCAGAGAAAATCTTGCCAACACAAGAACAGCGCATCAAGCACAGCTCCTCACTGGGATTCTGCAGCTCAAACCTCTTTTTGCTGGCACAGAACCAAAGAAGAATGAAGCAAGCAGTACTTTTTGTGTGGCCCAAGTATCCAAGGATGCTTTGAAAAACCCAGATGTTTGGCAGAATGAGACCCCAAATAACTTGATGATGGAGTTTCTCTTTTCGCATGTAGTAAAAAAATCCACTGCAGACTGCATGCATAGGAGGCAAACTATTCATCTTCACATTTTGATTTCCATGTTTACCATTGTCCCTCTCCACTTTGACTATAAAAGCTAATGTCTTTCAGTATTTTGGCCTTGGGACAATGTGTGTGTGTGTGTGTGTGTGTGTGTGTGTGTGTGTGTGTGTGTATGTCTGTCTGTCTGTCCGTCTGTCTGTGTGCATGTGTGCTCAGGGCCATAGGGCCAAAGAATAGGAAATTATATCATGAAATTTGTGTCTTGTCATCAGAGTAGGAAGAAGTATCAAAGAATGATGGGTATTCTTATAAATAAGACATGTTCATGGATTTTCCATTGCCAAATATGCAACTATTTGAGCACAAAGATATACAGCATTTTAACTTTTTGTAAGAATGTTAAATCTATGAATCTGTATTGCTGTGGATAAATTAAAAGATATGGAAAGATAACACAACTTCTCCTTACAGTGGCATATCTTTTGATAGATGTAAGAAATAGTTGGCAAAATTAGAAAATCATCATTTGAAAGCTATAGTGCAAATAATTGATTCAAACAAGATTGATCAATAAATAATACAATTATTGGGTAATAAGATCCTTATTAAATAGTAACTTTACACTTGAGAAAAATGGTAGGTAACATACTAAACCAGTGACCAAAGTTAAGACTACTAATGGGGCAAACTTAATTCCTGATCTGAAATACTTGGAAGAACATGATATTACTTAGCATAGAAACAAAAAGAAGGATAATCCAATTCCAATTATGGGACATTACACAAAGTAACTATCCTGTGTTCTTAAAAGCTGTCAATGTCTTGACAAAAAAAAAAGGAAATTAATTGTTTCAAATGGAAAAGGACTGAAAATATGTGAGGTCTGAATGTCACATGTAATTCATATCTAATAGACTGTATTGCTTTAAAGTACAATATTTCAATAAATTCACATATTAAAATTTGTAGTAACATGATAGCATTATATCAAGTTTAGTGTCCAATTTAGATCATAAATCTGCGTTGTGATTTGGTAATTGAATGTCTTTTTTCCCCTCTTTTCCTTCTAATAGTTCCAAAAAGGGAAAAAATGATAAATAAAAATGTTTTCTTACACATTCATGCAAAAATTAAGGTAGAAGAATATAATGAAATTGTGACAAAATTTGGTATTTAGGAAACATTGAAGATCACATTAAAATTATTCATATAATGCTTTGCATAACTTTCCTAAGTCAGAAATTACTTTTAATTTCCTAAAATGTAACAGCATAATCTCAAATCATTCATTCTTACTTGGCATAATTTTGCAACTTCTCATTTCCAGTAGGTCCAGAATTTGACCATTTCTTGCCACCTGCACTGACACCATCTTTGTCAGGCCACCATGACCTCTACTTGGGTTATTTCAGGCAGGTGCTTATGCCACTGAGCTTCTCCCCAGATCCTTACTTGGGTTATTTCAATGTCATCTGTTACAGTCAAACCTCTGACCCTCTTCAGTCTCTTGTTATAAAACCTATCAGAGTTCTTCAGATGAAGCAAGTAACAGATAATGTCATCTACCACTTAAACTGCCTAATGGAAACTCTGCTCGATTAAGGTCAAACTCCTGACCACATTTATGGTATGTTATTTATAGTATCCAAACTGGTATATTTTTGGAGAAAAGCAGTATTGTCAATAGTCACACAAAAAATATCACCATAAGTCAGTATAAACATGTATATATCACCTTAATTACAAAATGTCATGTGAGCCTCATTATATTTTTGATCTCTTCCTATTTCCCTTCTTGATTTATGCTCTTATATTTAAATAATCCTTCCCACTTCTCTCTGATCTAACCAATAATCCTCCACCACAGGGTCTTCTCAAGGAATGCTTCCTTTGCATGGATGGTCTCGCCAGATTTCTTTACAGGGTGTTTATCAACATAGAGTTTATGCTCTGAAGTCAGTTTTTCAATAACGTCTCTTTAGACATCCTACCTAAAATTTCAATACTGCTCCTCAACAATTTATATTTATCTTCTCTGTGTTATTTTATCATTATCAAAATAGAATAAAATATATGTTTTAGGCATTTATCCCGTTTTGTTCATTAACTATAATCCATGTTGCAACATAAGCAGCAAAGGACAGGTGATAGGAACCTGTTATGATTAGATATTCAAAGCTTCTGCAGTAATATCCAGTTTCCTGACAAACAAATAGGTAAAATTATTAAATGAATCAAAAATTAATTTCATCATTTTATTTTACTGGAATCAAAGCTTTCAATCAGACTTACCTGATATTTAAGAAAAAGAAATTTGTGAATTCAGAGACAGCCTAGTTCTTCACTATGATATCTCTATCTGTTTATATCTATGTATTATACATGACAATAAAACAGGTAATTTGCATTTAAAACAATTACTTGTGTTAGAGTCTTAAAATATAAATAAAGGACCCTGGGTAACTTTCAGAAATTCTTCATCCTCAGCTTGTTGGCATAGATGTCATTTGACTTTTTGTTTACATTTTGCTGATTATTGGTTAAAGAAAATATGATTTTGTCTTGTTTTTCCAAACGTTTGTTTTACTACTCATTGTAGGTTTTATAGAGATCTTTTATTTGCTTATTAATTACTTTTCTTTCCTATGATATCACAAGATGTTTGTTTCTCTTACATATAATATTTTATATTCTATCATAAAGCATAAGCAGCAGTGTTTTATAACATATAGGAAATAAAAAGTGTGTAAGAAATTCAAAGATAAGCTTATTAACCTAATTGTGGATTAGAAGTCAAAACCTGGGTTTAAATTCCAGAAATATGCTGTATGGTTACAAAATAATTTTATAAAATCCTCAAATTTAACATAGTTTTATATGAACACTATAAAATAGAATGAAATAATAAAATTTAAGCACTAACTGTATTGCTGTTATTAACCATACAATTAGTCATCAGTTATTAATGCAATCTCTTATTATTAGGTTTTATTTTTATTGGTCGTGACCTTTGTCCAGTAAATTTTTTTTTTTTTTGGGGGGGTTGGGGTTTGACTTCGGGCCTTTTTTTTGCCAGGCAAGCACTTATTCTACTGAGCTATCTCCCAGACCCCAAGTCCAGTAACTTCTATAAGCATGTATATTTGAATATTTTCAATGAGCAGGTACATTCTATTTGGTATCATGTGTTTTAGTTTGTAACGTATTAACAAATTTAATGTAACATAATATGTGTAATTTTAATTTTAATGAAATGCACGTTATTCCATCTACTGATGGTATATAACTTAATTAAATATTACAGTACTACTGAGCATTTCATTAAGATACTTTTTTACATACAAATGTGATGAAGTAAAATAAGACAAGCCTAGTTATAAACTCATAGTGGATATAGAAATATTTAAAGCCATTTGAAAGCAAGTTTGAAAATATATTGAAGACTTTAAACATATTCATTCTCTTTGACCCAGCATATCCCTTTCTGGGAATCTCTCCTAAAAAAAAATTATCAGAAATGAGGACAAAGATTTATGTACAAAGATTTTTATCCTGCCATTATTTATGGCCAAAAGCAGCTGGATACCATCCAAATGTCCTGCAGTGAATGATTGTATCATAACACATCCATTAAAATAGAGAGGAGACAGACATTATAAAATTTACTTAAGTAGAATTTTAAACATATGAATAATGCTTACAACATAATGTTAACAGGAAACAACAGATTTTATATTTATAAAATTATAGCAACTGTATGAAATGCAATATATTTAAGAAATATTAATAATGATTATCTCTGTAGAACTGTAATTGGCTTATATTTTTCACTTCTACAATAAGTATATGTAAATTTTACAATACGCTAAAAATCAATTTTAAAAAATAAAAAATTAGTATTAAATAGCTAATGTATTAAAACTAGTATTAAATAACTAATATATTAAAACTAATATTAAATAACATGTATCTAGTAAACAATGATTGTCATTTACACTGATGATATGCAGCTTTGTTGATGAACACCACACTATCATCCCAAAGGCAAGTTAAGCCATATCCAAGTGCTTTCCATTGTTCTCGGCTCTGTGGAACATTTCCAAATTGTACTGTTATAAAAGGAGAGCAGAGTTAAAGTCTTATGAAGTTACAGACTAATGAACAGTAGCAGCAGGTTCATCCTCAATCCAATTACTTGGAAAGCAATGTACCATATCTAGTTAGTGATATTGTTTAATATTTAATCCTGTGAAACTAAAGCAAGAACATTAAAGTTCTACAGCAAACCCTAGAAGCATGAAAATATAATATCAAAGTAACAGATCTTAATATTTCTGAAGAAAAGCAAAACCCTTTAAAATTGCCCTCATTCAGGCTGCACATGTGCTCTTACAGCAGGAGAAAGGAAAATGCATGCAGTCCTTATTGTTTCCTTTTGCCAAACAAAAAATTAAAGCTACATTAAAGTTGTTGTAGTCTCTATTCTGTATTCCTAAATTCTATAATGCAAGTTATCCTATTTAAAAATGAATGTTAAAGTCAATTGTCTTCAATTTCAACATTTTAAAAGTAGTACCTAATAAAAACCTAGGAGATGATTCTTTAGACTTAATATTATAGAAACTGTCAATCCCACTTCTCTGGCCCTCATAGCAGGAGAAATTGAGCCCTTGAAATTATTGCTTCTGTCTCAACGGGGAATAAGATTAATTCCCACTTAGGAAGGAGTTGACACAAGCTCTCACACCACCAGTGGTAGAACTCGGAGGTAACAATTCTGTTCTTAATGCACTTTTTGACAAATATATGTTGAGATTATTAAGGGATATGTGTGTATTTATTGAATGTGTGTTTACAGGAATTCAACATTGGCTAATTCACTAAATCTAGAGCTGTGGCTTAAATTCTGATTAAACCCCATTTTCACCGGAACTCACTTGAGCGCTTTCATTCCAGTTACTTTGCTAAAGCCATCACAGCACACCTACTCTTCTCCCTCTTCTCGAGGTCCATTTCCTGTGTTAAACTCTTCCCTGCAATTCAAAATCAAGCCTCAGAGAGATCATGCGGGAGGGTGTGGTGTCCCATCAAGAACAGCATACCTCAATTTTCAAGTCCCATGCACTATGATGACCTATTTATTTTTGAGGTAAATAAAACAAAAGAAAAACTGTCTTTATGAGAAAACAATATACAATTTTGTGGATAATTTCCCTTAGGAAAGAGTATGTGGCCTGATACACTTACCTTCTTCTCTCAACAAATCCTTTATATAACTCATCAAGGTTTATTCAAAACTGGCTGAGGCCATCCCTAATAGACTCCTTTTTCCCAAGATTTAAAATTTAAATTAGAAGACTGGGTGTGGTGGTGCACACATTTAATCCCAAATCTTGGGAGGCTTTGAGCAGATGGATCACTAGGAGTTCAATATAGTTCAGTGAGACCCTGAACACCCTGTAGACCCTTCCCTAAAATACAAAAATTAAAAAAATTAAATAAAATAAAATTTAAATTAGAGTAAGAGCTACTTTCCATAGCTGGTAGAGACTGATAATATAATAATCAAAGACAGTGATGCCTGTAGGTATAGTATATAGAGAATGTGCGCTCAACCCTACTTCCCTTAGCAATTATCATTTCCATAGAGGCCCAAACTCCTTTTGATAACACTTGTGGTCCTTTCCTGTAGGCTCTCTTGGATCGCAGCGCCCTCGCTGAGTGCATGTGTGGTAGGTTAAAAGCGATGAGCAATCGGTGCACCATGAGAGAAGCCTTCATTCAAGACTTACAGGAGCTGGTAGCCCTAACATCCCTACTCTTAGGGTGAGGTAACATAGAGCAGCAGAATACTTTTATATCCTTCATAACTCCGTTTGTATAATCTGCAGTGGAAATCGGTATTACAAAAGTTCTGAAACTTGTTTATTCACTTACCACTAACGTCTTTGTTCTCCTATTAGAATTTCTTGGAAAAAGATTTCCCAAAGCATGTACCTCTAAATAAAGGACTATGTTGCCTGACTGGAAAGTCTGTGCCTGGAGAAATGCAAACTAAATATCCTGTAACCTGGAGCAATACAGAGTGGAGGAACAAGATCATCACCAAAGGAAGTCCCAGAAAGCATCAGAGCAGAGATCACATTATGAAATACCCCTCGATCTCATAATTACATTATTTGACTCCTCAATACAAGCAGAGTTAAGTTCAGCATATGTGATGGAAAAGAGGGAAAACTTTCACTGTGGAGTCTGTACTTTTTCAGAAGCACTACACTCCAGTTTCCTGGAACAGAAGTTCTTTGCTGTATCCTCTGTGTACTGGCAGTAGAATCTTAGTCTATCCTTGTGGCTGTCACTGAATCTCACTTTTGCTACCCAGCACAATTCCAGTCCTTAAAGTACCTTTTACTAAACAACTCTTCCTTGGGGCCCCCATCTATGCTCTCAGGGCATGACTGAAAGGCCTTGATAGATCCTGGCTTGTTTGGCACTCTTCCCTATTGGCTTTCCTTATGTCCCACTATTCATTTCACCTTGCTGGTGTATTCATGGGTTCAGAGAATTCTAGGAGCTTTGATGTGGAAAATGTCCCTGGCATCCTAGTCTCAATTAAAATCTCCTTTCCACCTTCAGTTTCATCCTTTGAAAATTCTTATTATTGAAAATATCATGGTATTATGTGAAAATAGATTAAGGTGTAGTGCCTAGTTAAGAAATTGGGCTCAATACTGTACTGAATGGATAACAGGAGTGAAGTCTAACACAAGAGCTAAGGATAGTGCATTTTCTAAAAGCATACATGTTAAATGGCAGTTAGTGTTTCAGGGGATGTTCCTTAAAAGTAATTTAATGCAAAATGTCACTGAACTACGGTTTTGCTATGCTGCTAATTAACTAAAGAGAGCATACACTCACTCTAACATTTAGGTTTTGTGCCATTTGCCTTTTCTGTATAGTTTACTTGGGAAAAGAGCTCAGTAAAATAATTAGAATGGCAGACAACTCTAAAACAAAACAAAAAATATGGGAAACATAGAGTATTATAAAATTAATTTTCTAATATTATGGAAAGAATAGTTACTCTAGGAAGAGATAAGACTTTATTCTTAGCTCATAGCACATCCTCAAACATGTATTAAATATATGAATGTTCTGGGACTAAGAATAAACAAGAAATGCAAGTTTTTCCCAGAGTTACTTGTAGGTGCTCAGCAAACTAATGAATCAGCCAGAGCAGTGCAGTTTTCATTAATGCATGTACAAATGGTCTAAAGAACAAAATGTTTTATTACTCTACTAACTAATCTAATATGTAATGTTTTAAAATACACTATTTTAACTGTATAAAATTATACATCTCATGTACAAAATTAAGAGGGATCAAATACATATTTAACCTAGAAATAAACTTTCTCCTACAAAATGCCACATTAAAAGCTTATATAGTACAGTCCTATGATTTTCCTTCCTATTTTATGAGCTACTTAACTGTGAAATCACAATTTGTCCATGAAGAAGATTAGAAAAATTAAAATATATACCTTAGAATTGTAAATGTGAAAAATGAGATAATTCTTTTGAAATGTGGTAGATACTAAATAACCTTATTGCAGACTAACGGATAAGTTGCTGTGTTTGGACTGGAGAGAGAAAAAAGCTTCAGGGAATGATAATTAACACATAGTCCTAATAGTTATCAACTTGAAGAGAATTGTGAATGAACATCCATGTGCATATAACACTGTAGCTTTTCATTCTGTTTAAACCTATAACTGACAATCAGCTGTTTATTTAGTCATTACTGCACTGTTAGTACAGAACTTCGTATGCACAAATAATACAATATTTATTATTGAATAAATTGTCTACACTGGACCATCGATTTGTAGACCACATCCAATTATAATTGAAATTAAATAAATAAGAACACACAGATAGATATATAGTTGCATTCTCTTAATGAATAGAATGATTTTTTCTAATGGTGTTTGTAAGTAGGATCACAAGTCTGCATCTTGTACAGCAATTAACCACTAAGAAGAATATATGCAGTGTATTATTTGTTGAAACTGTACTTTAGATTTGATTTGAAACTGTCTCATTGCTATATGTTTATCAATAAAACTTTGAAAAGAAAAAAAATAAAAATAAATAAAATAAAATTTAATAAGAACACACACACTACAATTAAGAACAATTTAGTTGATGAAGAAAACTTCTCATAAGAATATAAGTTGCAGTATACATGTAAGGAACTCAAGAAATATTCACTTGGGAAACAAAACTTTGGAGACCAACTGCAAAGTTCAGTAACTATTGACATTGATGATTTCTATCTGGATTACTCAAAATAAAGTTTATTGATTCATTTTAAAGGAGTTCGTTATTTTAGGCAATGGAAACCATAGAGAGATAATCTTGTGATCTTGGAATAATCAAACTCTGGTGAACATCCACATTTTTGCCGTAAATTACTATTATACAGTTTTCAGGGGTTGTTAAGCTGGACAATAAACTGAGAGCTTCTAAGTGAGATTTCTGACACTAGTGCTATTAAGTTACAGTTAAGTTGATAATGTCATGTAAAATACTATTAAGAAAATGCTATTTTCCTATAAAGAGATAGAGATCAGTAAAAATATGTATCGCTACTTTTGTAGTTCTAATCCCTCTCTTGTTAATGTTTCAAGAACTGAAAATCAAAGACTAAGAAATTATGACTTTGTAAATTCACATCTTAAAATTAAGAGCTCTCAGTAAATGTTTGATGACAGCTATAAAAAAAATTAATTATACTTCATCTCCATGGAAAATCAAAAGCAGATTGTCTAACTTTTCTATTTGATAATTTCTATTTTTTTCTATTTTGGGGGGATCTTCATAGTGTTTATTCATAGTACAAGATGCAGACATGATATCTTGTCTAAACACTATTAGTTCAAAGCTTTCTTCTTATTGAACTAAGAGAAAGTAGCTGCATATCTATGCTAATATATATATATATATATATATATATATATATATATATATATATTACTGCAAACTGGTCCTTCATTTATATCCCCATGTTTTGCTTACTTGTGACAAAGATGGGTAAGTGAATATACATGAAACATTAAGAGCACAAAAAGGAAATAAGATAAATCATGCTATTTCACCTTACCAAAGAATAATTTTATCTCTGAACAAGTTTAATTCTTTGTGACTGCCTTTCTTTCCATCTTCCTCTTAACATGTTTACTTCTGCTTGTTTTCATATATGCATGTCTATAAATAGACTTATATACCATTATTTTTTATATTTGGGTAAGAAAAACATTTAATTTTTAAATTTCCCCATGATCACGCAACACGCTAACCATTTCTAAATTAATTGGAGGTATAAATAAAAACAATATCTACTCAACCCTCCTTTGTTCATAAGGCCCTATTTCTTTTTATGTAATAAATTTCTGAAGTAGAATTACTAAGCTATAGTAGCTACAGTATATTTCTTCATTTGCTTTTTTAAATTTTTTGTATTCTAGGCAAGGGTCTACAGGGTGCTCAGGGTCTCATTACTATATTGGAATCACAGTAATCTGCCTGTTTAAAGCCTCCCAAGTGCTGGGATTACAGGCGCACACCACCATGCCCAGTGTCAATTGCTGTCAGCGTGCCCTGGGGGTGGGTCCAGCACAGCAGGCTGGGGGATGAAAACCCTGGCCCCTTTTCCTCTCTCCTGCCTTCATTCACCACCTTCTCCTTTTTGAACAATTATCTAAACAAGAGACAGCAAGCAGCAATTGGCATGTCATGACAAGCAACCCATATTCAGGAAAAGGAATGTTGTGGGACTGTCCTGCTTCAAGGTTGTATATGATTAGATTTTGGACTTACGTGTAAATGTAAAAATTATATAATTCTTTATGCCTATTTTTAAAATATATTCTAATTTTTAAATGTTTTTTCATCATATTCTATAGGGACTTAAAGTTCAACATATCAATACTTGATGAAAAATACCTATTCCATGTTATGCCTAAGATGTTTGATATTCAGACAGAGAGTGAGGTTAAGCTTAACAGCCTAGGGTGTATGGTAATAACAATAAGCTTGTCTTCTGGAGGGTTAACAACCTAAGTTTGCAGACCAAAATTAGAGAAAAAGGAGGGCCACAAGGAAAGCCAACATTTGGGCTCTAGCCTTCCAAGGTCAATTAAGACTCAGGACATATGAGAACTTGTACTGTAATGTCACGTAACTCAGTAGTGTCCCAAATTTTCTGATCAAGGAGATCATGGGGCCAAAGAGAAAAGTGATCAATGGTGTAGAGTGTGCCTAAGGAGAGTCACATGGAGAGAAAACATTCTCTCAGGCTTTCACAGAGAGCACATTGGCCAAGCAATGGCCGTCACTCATCCTCATGGCTGACACTGACAAAGGATCTACAATCTGAGGTACAGGATCTCAGGATAAATCCTGAGGGGATTTCACTGACCTTATCAGACCCAAAAGCTACAACTCTTGCTGCATAGGTCTTTCTTTATCTTGGTCTTAACCATCCAGCAGAAAAGTATAAAAACAAAGTATAAAAAGTAAAGCCATGCTGTTATGTTAAGCTGTAGGGGACTCAGGTCAACAATTTCTGACATGCCAGTGAAGCTGAAGACCCAATACATTTATGGACTCCTGGACTCTTTTAGAATATTTTGCTGAGTTAACACACCTACAATATTCAAATAATGGAACTAAACAAAAAAAGGGGATACAAATGAATGTCCATTTTGTATCTGTGTGTTCAAAATGGTTAGGATAGATATATAGTTATGTTCTCTTATTGAATAGAGGAATTTGTTCTAATAGAGTTTGTAAATAGGATATCATGTCTGCATCTTGTACATCAATTAACCACTAGGAAGAATGTATGCAATGTGTTAATTATTGAAACTGTCCTACCAATTTGATTTGAGACTGTCTCATTACTATTTGTTTCTCAATACAATTATGGGGAAAAGAATGCTGGCCCCTGCCCCTGCTTGCAGGTGCTTAAATCTGCTGAGCTATTTGACCAGCCCTTTATTTGCTTATTTACACTTTATATAATAATCAGCAACCTCAACAGTATAAAAGCTTATACTGTTTCAGTATAACCTTTGAATATAGCAAACATGTTAAAGCCAGACTTTCATATATCAGAAAGACTTCCATACTTATTTTAATGTATAGTTCAGAAATTCAGAAGTCAGAATTTACACAAAATATGTTAGAAATATTTATTTTACCTACCACAGTCCTAAAATGTATTTACACAAACACTAGAGCATCTTTAGTGGCATAAAAGTGGGCAGTTTACACTTTTATTCCACATTAATAACTTTCTATGTATGAGAGGAATAATAGCAATATGCAAATTGTTACATTATATCTAAAATAATGGGAGCAGATTGACTATAGGAATTAAAATCACCAGAGAAATGGATTATCACAGCTTCCTAAAGGTTATTACATGGAAAAGGAATGAAATAAATCATAAACATTACTTTACAAAGAATGAATATTTTTAGCTTGATTTAACTGAAATGGTCTTATGCTTCCTTTAAGGTACTTCTTCTTAGATTTATAGCACATCTGAAATATTGTAAGTATATCTTTAAGTCAAGAATTGTGCTGATTTTGCACACAAGAAAATGAAATTTCTTAGTTTAATTTTTAAACAGGTTATTGTATTGCTTATTTATTAAAGTAGCCCAGATCCTGATTGCTTTATGTAAGAAATAGAAGCTGTTATGTATTCCATAAATTAGATTTTTAAATTTACTATTGTCTAAAATAAGCTTTTTTTCTTTTAGCCAGTTTGTCTTGCCATATATTTATAGGTATTGTACAAGTCTGCAGATTTACATTCACACAAAAATTAAATGAAATGGTAAAACTATGCAGTATCTAATTGCTGAAAATATTAACTTATAGACCTAACCACATTTGCTGCAGAACATGTGATACTTTCTGGAAATTTTTAAAAATGAGCAGACATTGTGCATATAAAAGTAAAGAAAATGTGTATTGGTTTCCGTCATCTAACAATCAGGGATGCACCCCTACTCACTTATGTTCTGTCTCCCAAACGCAACTCATCACGATTTTTTTCCCTTGGAGCATGTCACCATAAATAAACCATTTGCGGGCTACAGAAAATTCCTAATAGAACTGTAAGATTTTAAAGAGAACATGGGTATGATTGGAATGTTGCTTATAGGACCACAAGATTATAGTCCTACTTTTCAGTAGAAGTAAATGATTTCTCTGAAAAAGTGAGCTATGGAAAGGAAAAATATTAAATATTTATTCATCCATTATTCTTTGTGTTGTTCTGCATCTCCCATACTTTACCCTACAACTCCCCAGTGTACTGCTAAGTTCACTGGGTGAATGTAATTTTGATCACTATTTGTTCCAGAGATTTAATATAGAAAAAGTGCCATTATTTGTAGAGTGCTGCATCTATACTTGCTTAAAGTGGGAATGAAGTGGATTGATGAGTTTTACAGTATCCTAGGGTCTTACCCTAAAATGATTTTCTCAAAGCATTGACAATTATATACAGGTAGGAAAGGAGGAAAGGAATAAGTTAGTTCTGGCCTCAAAGACTGTTATATATAAAAAATTCACTTTGATTTGGTGAAATAAGAAAGTTCAGTCATTTAATCATGGGTAAATACACATGGACATAAGTGAAGAAAGAATACAGACAGATACAGAGAGGGGAAGGAGAGAGAAAAGAAGAAAGAGAGAGAGAGAGAGAGAGAGAGAGAGAGAGAGAGAGAGAGAGAGAGAGAGAGAGAGAGAGAGA
>NW_004524675.1:6819548-6821930 GCF_000260255.1 Octodon degus | reverse complement strand
AAAAAATTGAAAAGTCATTGGTCCAATGTCTGACCTACAACTCATTGATGACTCTTCTGTGAAAGGAAATTAGGCCTTGTGATTAAGTCACTGTTTCTTCAAAGCAGCACATGTGTTCCTAGCTTTCTGAAGCTCTTTAAAATAATTTTTTTCATATTGAATGTTCTTGAAGTAGTATAGACACCTATCTTAATGATCATCCAATACCAAATAGATATTTTAGTGAATGTATGCATTTATCCACAGTTATGCTAATGCTCAGTTTATGTAATTTGACTTGCTATGGGCTAATATAAAAAACGCAAGAATATTTAAGGGCTATGTAACAACTAAAATAAGATTTTCTGAAATTCACATTTAGAAACATGATTGGAAGTAATAGGTCTTCTAACACATCGTGCTCTTAAATATTAGTGTGACAACAAAGCCAAGAGCCCAGGGTAGGGAAGTTCACAGACTCTTAGTGTGGGGTTGATTTAATTACCAGAAAATGACATCATTTATTGGTTTTTCTAATATAAATTTCCACTTGTATATAGCTTAGCTTTCGTTTGATTTAGAAATAAAATTTTACATAGTAAAAGATCATGTTTTGGATATTTAAATGACATTAAAATAAAACAATTTAGTTGCATGTTTCCATAAAAGTTTGTCTTTCTTTTTTCCATTTTTTAATTTTTTAAAAGAGAATAAAAATAGTAAAAAAATAACAGCAGAATTGATACAAATTTCATTAAAGATGATTACAAGAATTCAAAAGTGTTTGTTATATTGCATATTGCTGTTATCTAATTAGTTATTTAGATTACCAAAGAGAGCATGTGAAATTTTTAATAATTAAAAATATTTTTAAAAATGTGTCTTTCTTTTAAAACCTTGTATACTTTGCTAAACTGGTCTGTCAATTAATTACAAGTTCAACCATAACATAAACTGCATTGTAAATGCTAGCATATTAACCTTTCATTCATTAATATAGTAGGATAAAAAATTCTAGGAATAAAATTATTTGAGCAGGAGATAGAAATAAAAACGTAGTTTTTAATTTCTGTATGAACAGTCTTGGGTAAGGCCTATGCTCATAATTCTGTGACAACTAAAGTAGAACTGAAGATGAAAAGTCTATTATATATAAAGCAAACAATGCGCAGAAAAGTGAGAGAATGTTAAAATATACACATTATGGTTTCCTCAGGTATTAACTAAAACACAACTTTTAATCTTTTATATTCTTTCATGAAGAATGCAATAATATATCCATAAGGATAAGCAACTCAAATAAAAAAGAACAAAGATATTAGAATACTAGAGAACTGTACTGTAACATTAAATATCACACCTCGAGCTATACAAGTCTCATCATTCCACATTCTCAGTAGTTGTCATGGTGTCATGTAATCCATTTCATGATGATCTAGTTTATTTTATTCATTTCATTTTACTTTTTAATTTGTGTATGTGGTACAGGGTTTAGCTATGTAGCTTGGACTTGTAGTGATCCTCCTGTTTTCAGCCTCCAGCACTGGGAGTAAGAAAAGAGAAAAGTTATCCTAGGAGCTGTACAAGTTAGGCTTTGTCATGCTGCTTGCCGGGAATTTCTGGCCCATAATTACTTTTACTATTTAAGACTCTTCTGGTGCCAGGTGAATTTTAGAATTGCTTCCTCTTGTTCTGTGAGGTATACTAATGGTACTCAGATAAGGACTGCATTAAATCTGTATAAGAATTTTGGAAGTATGGCCATTTTCACAATATTTGCTCTGCATATCCAAGAAAAAGTGTTATCTTTCTATTTCCTAATATTTGCTATGACCTCCTTTTTCAGAGTACTGTAGTTTTCAGTGTAAAATTCTTTTCATTCTTTTATTGGATTGTTCCTTAAGTATTTCATTTTCGGCAAGACTGGGAGATGGATCTGTGGAATAAGCGCTTCCCTGGCAAGTGCAAGAGCTTGAGTTCAATCCCCCATCCCCTCCCCCCCCAAAAAAAAGTATTTCATTTTCGTGATGCTATTGTGAAGGATGCGGATTCCCTAATTTTTCTCTTACTGAGTTTGTTATTTATGTACAGGAAAGCTCTTGGTTTGTTTGAGTGTTTACTCTAGCTATGTCATTAAATTTGATTATTAAATATTGAGATAGTTTTTGAGGTCTTCTATATAGACTACATAATCATATCATACACAAATAAAGATAATTTAACTGCTTCCTTTCATATCCATATTCTTTTTATTTTTATTTTGTCTAATTGCTTTTCTGGAACTACAGTGAATAAAAGTAGTAAGAGTTGATATCCTTGGTCAAGTTTTAGTTTTTGGCATGTAGAGAGCCAGTTTTTCCAGCACCATTTGTTAAAGAGGCTATCTTTCTTCCAGTGAGTATG
>NW_004524675.1:6817917-6818958 GCF_000260255.1 Octodon degus | reverse complement strand
AAAAGCTTTTACTGCATCTATTGACATGATCATGTGACTTTGGTCACATGACTTGATTTAGTGGTTTACACTTGTTGATATGTATATTTTAATAAGCCCTGCATCTCTGAGATGAGTCCTAATTGGTCATGATGTATACCTTTGGTGATTTGCTATATCTCTATCCTGTATCTTATAGAATTTCAGTCTATTTCATTAAGGAGACTGGCCTGTAGTCCTCTATTTGCATTGGATCCTTCTCTTGCTTCTATCAGAGCAGTACTTTCTTCCAATAATGAATCTGGAAATATTTATTCCTTTTCAATTTCATAAAAGATTTTGAGGAGTAAAGGTATTAGATATTCTCCAAATTTATTGTAGAATTCAGCAGGGAATCGAAGAGGGCCTGGGCTTTCCTTTGTTGGTAGTTTTCGTACTATTTCTTCAATATCAATGACATATAAGATTGTTTATAATCTTTATATAGTTTTGATTCAGCTTTGGTAATTAATATGTATAAAGTAATTTGTCCATTTCTTCTCTGTTTTCAATCTTACTAGAGTATAAGTTCTCCAAGTAGATATTCATGATTTCCTGGATTTCTTCACATCCAGTGTGATTTGAACTTTGTGTTCCTAATTGCATGATTTTTTTTTATAAGTTAGGCTCAGGGTTTCTCACTTTTATTCACTCTACCAAAGAACCAATTCTTCAATTCATTGATTTTTGGATTGCTTTTGTAGTCTCAATTGCATTAAATTCTTCTTATTCTTTTAAAAATATTTTTATTAAGAAACAAATACCAATGAGACAGTTTCACAACAAATTACTATCACATTTTCAATAATTAATACTTTGCATATTGTTGTATTAGTGGTTATTCATTGTACAAGATGCAGACCTGATATCCTGTCTCAAACACTATTAGAACAAACCTCTCTATTCATTGGATTAAGAGAATGGAGCTGCTAAGGACAGTCACATGGAGAGAAAGCATTCTCTCAGGCTTTCACAGAGAGCAAAATGGTCAAGAAATGGCCATGACTCATCCACATGGCTGAC
>NW_004524675.1:6815435-6816677 GCF_000260255.1 Octodon degus | reverse complement strand
GCCCTTCTTTTTCTTTAATTTTTGTTCTGCAAAATTAAGTTGTTAACCCTCCAGAAGACAAGCTTATTGATATTATTACCCTAATATCATTAAGCTTCTTAGTCTTTTTAATTCTCTCTTATTTACATGCTTTAGGCTTAAAGTTCTCTTTGTTTCCTAGATGTTGAAAACTAAGTTATTTATTTGAGCTTGCTCTGTTTTTTTTTCAACTGTGTTAAGTCTTTTTATGCTTTTGGTAATATCTTCCAGGGTTAGCTACTTCCATTGTAGGTGAGAAAAGATGTAAGGCTCCACTTCAAATGTTGGTAATGCTATGAACATAGTCTCTTTCCCTTCTCTGCAACTCAGAATTAAAACTTTGATTCTTTGTCAAGTACTGATATGTTAAACTTTAAATCCCTACAGAAAGTGATGAAAAAAATTTTAAAAATTGAAACATATTTAAAAAAGAGGAATAAAAAATTATATATGTTTATACATAAGTTTAGAAATCCAACCATATGCAGCATTGTAGCAGGACAGTCCCACAACACTCCTTTTCCTGTTTCCTGCCTTCATTCACCACCTCCTTTCTTTTTAAACAAACATCTACCTGAGAGACAGCACAGCAGCCACCGGTGTGTTCCATGTTATGCCTAAGATGTTTGATATTCAGACAGAGAGTAAAGTTAAGCTCAACAGCCTAGATTGTATGGTAATAACAATAGGCTTATCTTCTATAGGGTTAACAACCTAAGTTTGCAGACCAAAAATTAGAGAAAAAGGAGGGCCGCAAAATTTTGGTCCTAGCCTTCCAAGGTCAATTAAGACTCAGGAGATATGAGAACTTGTACTGTAATGTCACATGACTCAGTAGTGTCCCAAATTTTCTGATCAAGGAGATTATGGGGGTCCAAGAGGAAAGTGATCGATAAATACTGAGGGGATTTGACTGACTTTTTCAGATCCAAAAGCTACAATTCTTGTTACATAGGTCTTGCTTTATCTTGGTCTTAACCATCCAGCAGAAAAGTATAAAAACAAAGTATAAGACATAAAGCGATGTTATGTTGAGCTGTAGAGGACTCAGGTCAACAACTTATGACATTGCCAGTCATGTGGAAAGCCCAATACTATTGTGGACTACTGGACTATTTTGAAATATTTTGCTGAGTTTACACACCTATAATATGTACAAGAGATACAGATGAATAACCATTTTGTATCTGTGTATTCAAAATGGTTAGTATAGATATACAGCTA
>NW_004524675.1:6803654-6814325 GCF_000260255.1 Octodon degus | reverse complement strand
CATCATCCTCATAGTATTCCAGGAGAGCAACCGTGCCATCTTGATTCATGTTTGCACCATAAAGAACTGATAGTTTTTGAAATTAACAAGGATGTGCTTGCTTTGCTCTGCAGCTGCTTGTCATAAAAGGTTTTAGTCTTTCTTGTCTTTGTTCTTCAAGTTTGCCTTTGATTGATTTCATAGAATTTTTGACTTATTTCTTGTAAGCCTTTTGTGAAGCTGGTTTCCTGCAAGCTATGGTTCATTATTACATTTATACCAGTGACTACTGTGCTTTTGGTGCCTTCGTTCTTGGGCCTTCAGCGGAGCATTGCCACCAATGAGCGAGTCGTCAGTGTTACCCTCTGTTCAAATGACCATCGTGCCCTCCACCTCCGGACACAGCCTGTCCGCGATCTCCAGGATCTTGTAAATGTCAGAGAACATCTCATTGTGACTGATGAAGTCCCGGTAGATTATCATGATGGTAGCTGAGGGAGGCAGCGGCCTCACAAGCTTAGCATGACCTGGTAGCTCAGAGCGAGCTTGGTGCAGCTGGATCGGTGCTGGGGGAAGGGGGAGCGGACGGAAAAGCTTGCTCTATTTTTCTGACGTGGAAATTCGTTACTCATAGGACTGCTTTCACTGTGTCCCATAAGTTCCAGTATCTTGTACTGACACTATTCTTTATTTGTACAAACTGCCTAGGTTCTTTAATTTTATCTGTGAACCACTGGTAATTTGGGAGGTTTTTATTTAATTTCTATTTGTTTATTCTGTGGTTTTGGTTTTTCTTGTCATTCATTGATTTCTGATTTCATTGCAGTTTAGTCTGATAATCTGCATGAGACAATTTCAATTCCTCTACATTTACTTAAACATGTTTTATGTGCTAGTGTATGGTCTATTTTGGATAATGTTCATGTGCAGCTGAGAAGAATGTTGCATTCGGTTGTGCAGTGGGACATTAGATGAATAAATCCATTTGTTTAAAGGGTTGGTTAACCTCTCATATTTCTTTGTTATCTAGTTTATCTGTCTTTCTGTGACAATAGAGTATTGAGATCCTCCATTACAATTGTATTACTCTTATTTGATTTTTCAATTTTATTAATACTTATTTTATATAGTTGGTTGCACTAGTATTTGTTCCATTTCTCTTGATTTTTCTCTTAATGTGTGTAGTGACCTTGCTTGTCACTTCTAACCAGTCTTGACTTGAAACCCTCTTTATCTGCAAAGAGAATAGTTATCACTGCTTTCTTATGATTTACAATTTCATGAGTATTGCTTTCAATCCTTTTATTTCACTCAATGAATTTCATTTGAATTGTAAGTGTTTCTAGAACGCGTTATATTGTTGAATTTATTTCTTGATTCACTCTGCCAATCTGTTTCTATAAATTGAGGAACTGAGAGCTTTCATATTGGTGATGTTAACTGAGATCTATACACTTATTCTTGTCTTTGCATGATTATATTATTGTTTCCTTTTGTTGGTTTCCTCTCTTTTACTTCTACTTAATTGATTGTCTTTATTGATGGAATTTTTTTGAACTCTTGTCTTTATTGTCTTTTTTTCAGAATGCCATTTAGAACTCTTTGGAGAGCTTTGTGGTGGTTCTGAATTTCTTCAGTTGTTTTTTTTTTTATCATGGAAATATCTTATTTCTCCATCAACTGTTAAAGGTAATTTTGGAAAAGAGGGTTGAATGTTGCTTTTCCTTTGGGGCTTAAATTGTTCTAAGCTCTCCTTAACTTAAGGGTTATGTTCATAAGTCTTCTAACATTCTGATAGGTTTTCCCTTATGAATGATTTGTTTCTTTTCTCTAACAGATATTCATATTTTGCTCTTGTATTGCATTTCTGGAATCCTGACTATTATATGCCTTAGGGTATTATTGTTTCTGATCATGACTGCTCCTCACTTGTCTATATGTCAAGTTCCTTTTTAATAGTTGGAAATTTTTCTATTATTACTTCTATGAAAAGATTCTCATGTCCTTTGTACTATCTTTTGTTTTACCATTAATTGCAATTAATCTTACATTCCTCTTTGTTTCACCTAGCAGTGATTGTATTGATTTTTTTATATTATCTTGTTCTTTTTAAGAAATATTTTATTTGATCATCACCAACTAAACCCCTGTCATTTTCATCTGGTATTTTTATTCTCACATTGGTTGGATCTGCTAAGTTTCCTTCAGTAGGATTTTATATTTACTGAATAACTTTTTGAATTTATTTTATATCATCTAGTTCTTTCCACTGTTGGGCATTCATGCTTTTCCTATGTTTTGTAAGCATCTTTATCTATTTTCCTATCTACTGTAAATTCACTATTCCCTTCATTATGCTCAGCATATCTTCAATTTCATTTCTCTGTTTTGTTGTTTCTGCTATTATCATTACAGAATGTTCGGCCAGTATGCTTTTAGTTTCTTCTACCACAATGCTTCTGAGATTAACCTTGGATGAGTTGGGAGTATTAGGTTTTATGCTTTTTACATGTTTTCTTTTTATTAATAATTTCTTTCTGCACTGAGGCTTGTAAATTGTTGTGGCAATTAGATTTATTACTAATTTTGAAAGTCATGAAGGAGATGACCTCTTTTCAGAGATATCCTCCAGGCATAGCTTGCTTTTGGTCCTTGAGTTCCCATGTCCTGCCTCTTCTGCTTAGTGGGTATTAGAGGTTATAACTTGTTTTTCCTAGCACCCAATTCTTTGGTACTTATAGTATTGCTTTTAGCCCCCATACAATCTAAGAATTGGCATACAAGGAATATTCAAGTGATCACAACAACTATGCTACTTGGCTAAGGTATTGCCCCAATAATAATAATAACATCAAAGACCCACTAAAAAATGACAAGCTGTCATAAGCAATAATTTGCAACCTTTAATCATAGAAAGATTTATATTTACTTAATAAAATCTAAGAGAAATCAGAAAATTATATACAGTATATCTATTCAATGTAGTAATGTTTATGCCTTAAGGGAAAAAAGTTTAAAAGGAATGAAGAAAAAATAGAGAAATGAAAGAAAACAGGGACTCTACTCCAGCAGTGATTCTGCTCTACCTGGCCCCCTGGTCCAGTATGTGTGTGGGAACTTCAGCACTCTCACATTCTACTCCATCAGGGAAGCCTGGTGTGGAACCATGAAGGAGAACTCCCAAGGGGATACAGATGAATGTCCATTTTGTATCTGTGTATTCAAAATGGTTAGGATAGATATATAGTTACATTCTCTTAATGAATAGAGGGGTTTGTTCTAATAGTGTTTGTAAATAGGATATCATGTCTGCATCTTGTACAGCAAATAATCACTAGGAAGAGAGTATGTAATGGGTTAATTATTGGAACTGTCCTACCAACTTGATTTGAAGCTGTCTCATTGCTACTTGTTTCTCAATAAAATTATGGAAAAAATTAAAAAATAAAAAGCTTAAAATTTGTCTGTAAAAAAATTTGTTAGTTTCTCTATACCAGGCAATAGTTATAATTAAAATGATATGCTGTTGAGAAGACAAAAAAAAAAAGAGAGAAAAAGGGCAAGAACCACTCAATTAATTCAGGAGCAGAACATCCTGCCAGAGGGTCACAGCAGGTTTGCTTCAAGGGGCAGCAGCAGGAAGAAGCAGAGCACAGCAGCCAGACCAAAGCCAGGCCCATCCGGACGAGTTCTAACTTGGTAGATCCAGACTGGTAAGTTGAGACACTTTGCTAAACCCAGATCTATGAAGGCATCCTCTCTTTTTCTCTCTTGATTGTAAGAGAGGGTAACAGATAACTGGGGTGAACTAGTCTGTATGGAAGACTACAGGTACAAAAGGGGAGGTGATCAGACAGAACTTAGGGGAACTAATTTAAATACAAATTCCCAATCTAATATCTTCATAGCTATACAGTCATAATGTTTATGCTTAGTGTCGAAAATACAAACCATTAGATACAAAATTTTGTCAACTGCTAAATCTCACTGCCCATTATTAGTGAGGCTAACTGTAGTTCTGTAAAAACAAAACTGTGACAGCCTTAACCACACAATTTGTCTTGGTTAACAATATTGGTATGTGCTAAGGTAATAAATTCACCAAAGCACAACAAAGATCAGAACACAGTGCTATGTAAAATGACAAAGAGAAGGAACAAAATGAATTCTCAGGCACTGAGTTCACCCAGAACAAATGCAGGAGACACCAGCATAGAAGAAATTGGAAATCACACACCTGAAATCTCTGAAATTATAGCATTTGAAGTAAAGAAACAATTGCAGAAAGGTATAGATCACAAATACTCTCTGAAGTAAAAAAAGAAATGATGACTATAATAACAGAAATAAGTGATTCTAAAGAAGACACTGGAGTTGGGGAGATGGCTCAGTGGAATAAGCACTTCCTTGGCAAGCACAGGGGTCTGAGTTCAATCCCCAGTTTTGTCAAAGAAAGACAGACAGACAGACAGACAGACAGACAGAAAACACTGATTAAAAAATAGAGGAAAACAGAAAAAAAATGGAATCCTTTAATAAGCAACATAGGAAAGAAAAGAATGCATAAAGCGGATTCAAAGAGATATACAGGAAATTAAAACCTCAAATACAAGCTGGCAAAACAGTTTGAATGAAAGTGAAGATAGTTTCAGACCTTGAAGACAATATTACAGCTAGTGAAAAGGTA
This sequence comes from Octodon degus, assembly GCF_000260255.1. Taxonomy (NCBI): domain Eukaryota; kingdom Metazoa; phylum Chordata; class Mammalia; order Rodentia; family Octodontidae; genus Octodon; species Octodon degus. The sequence continues at coordinate 6,809,659 of NW_004524675.1, read as the reverse complement.
AGAGAAGATCACTTAAAAACAAGTAGGATGCAGGAAAAAAGTAATCCAACATGTACAAGGTGAAAAGATGAAAAAAGTAAGACTAGTAGGCATCAATTAGAAAGAAGGAGTAAATACAAATAATATAAAAATAATTTGGAAAGAAGTAATAGCAGACAACCTCCCAAATACGAGGAAACAATCTGACACTCAGTAACTGAAGCATATAGAACTCCAAATAACATGAAGCCAAATAAAACCACACCCAGATGTATAAAAATCAAGATCCCAGAAATCCAGCAAAAGAACAATATACTAAAAGCTGCTAGAGAAAAGAAACAGATCACATTTAAAGGAAAACCCATCAGAATAACAGCAGATTTTTCTTCACAAAACATCAAGAAGAGCATGGAGCAAAGCACTTCAAGTCTTCGAAGAAAGCAAACTCCAGCTGATATTATTGTCCTTTGAAAAACTCTCTTTCAAGTTTAATGGAGAGGTGAAATACTTCCATGACAAAGAACAACTAAAGGGGTTGGGAAGATAGCTCAGTAGAATAAGTGCTTGCCTGGCAAGTGCAGGGTTCTGAGTTCAATCCCTAGGACCACATAATAATAATAATAATAATAATAATAATAATAAACTAAAGATTTGATTATCCTTTATTTGACAAAGCCAACCCTTCACAGACTACTAAAAGATATTCTAGAGAGGTGCCAAAACACAACTCCATGAATGACAATGGAAAGAAACCACCAAAGAGACCAAACAACTAAACAGAGGAGAAAAAGAAGTATACAACAGCAGATAAATAACATGTCAATCATACATCAATATATCTCAATCATAACCACCAATGTAAATGTACTCAATTCACCAATTAAAAGAAATAGACTGGCACAGTGGATTAGGAAGCAAAATTAAAAAATATGCTGTATACAAGAAACACAGTTAACTCATAAAGAAATTCATAAGATGAAAGTCAAAGAATGGAGAACAATAATATATGCCCCAGCACCTCAGGAAAAAGCAGGGGTAAATCATGTTCACAGACAGTCTCAACTTCAAACCAAGAATGATAAAATGAAATAAAGTAGGCCAATACATCTTGATTCAGGAAAAAATACAAGAGAAGGAAGTAATGGTCACAAATATGTACACACCAAACACAGGATCATCCAACTATATAAGACAAATATTAAAGGACATGAAAAATCTAATATCCAATACCACAACCTTAACAGGATTAAGATTAAGAGAACAACCCCTTATCCCAAAAAGATAGGTCAAGCAGACAAAAACAATTAGCAGAGAAATGGAAGAACTGAACCAGAACTCAGAAAAATGGACTTATTGGACATGCACAGAGTGTTCCACCCAACCACAGCTGAAAACACATTCTTTTCAGCTGCGCATGGGTCATTTTCTAAAATAGACCACATACTAATCCATAGGTCATGTTTAAGTACATGCAACAAAACAGAAATCCTTCCATGCATATTATCTGACCACAGTGCAAGGAAACTAGAAATAAATGAAGGAAGAAACCACAAAATCCCAATAATTACATTGAAATTGAACAATATTTTTCTCAGCTACCAACAGGTTACAGATGAAATTAAACAAGATATTAAACAACATCTAAAATTCAATGAAAATTGAAGCACAACTTATCAGACTTTCTGGAATGCAATGAAAGCAGGTCTTAGAGGGAAATTTATAACTGTGAACTCACACATTAGGAAAAAAATGGGAACAAATAAATACCCTAATGCTGCACCTCATATGTCTAGAGAAAAAGAGCAAACCAAACTGATAGCCCAAGGATGGAAGGAAATTATAAAGATTAGAGCACACATGAATGCAATCGAGACAAAACAATACAAATAAAGAATCAAAAAGCTGGTTCTTTGAAAGATTAAATAAAATTTAAAGAAACACTAGTTAAGTTTATCAAAAAGAGGAAAGAAAAAACTCAAATTCAAGCAATAAGTAATAAAAAAGGGTGATTACCATGTGGAAATTCAGATGCTCATTAATAGCTATTTTGAGAATGTTCATTCACACAGAATTGAAGACACAAAAGAAATTCTGTGAAAATTCTGTGACAGATTCCTAGAAAGGTAAAAATCAAGATTAAATCAAGAAAATAAAAGAAAGAAAAGAAAAGAACTGTCAGTAACCCAATAGCAACCAACGAAATTCAAAATGTAATGAAAAAAAAAAAAAAAAACCTACAGACAAAGAAAGGTCCAGGTCCTGATGGATTCACAGTGGAATTCTACAAGAAATTTACAGAAGATGTAATCCCAACAATCCTCAAACTCTTTAGTGAAACTGAAAAGGAAACAATTTTCCTAAAGTCATTCCTACAGACAAGTAACTACACTGATACCAAAACCAGAGAGAGTGGAAACTAAAAAAGAAAACTATAGGCCACTATCCCCCATAAACATTGATGCAAAAATTTCTCAATAAATTCATAGCAAATGAAATACAGCAAATAATTAAGGTTACACACTATGACCAGGTAGGATTCATCCCAGAAATGCAAGAATGGTTCAAGATATGCAAATCTATAGAGGTAATACACTATATCAATACAGCCAAATATAAAAACCACATGATCATCTCAATTGATGCAGAAAATACTTTTTGATAAAGTCTACCACTCATTCTTCAAAGTCGTACAGAAAATTGGAATAGATGGCCTCTAGTTAAATCTGATAAAGCCATCTAAGACAACCCAACAACTGACATAATTCTAAATAGGGAAAAACTGAAATATTTTACTCTCAGATCAGGTACAAGACAAAGATGTCCTGTATCACCACTCTTATTCAATGTATTTCTAGAATCATTAGCGAGAGCCATTAGACAAGACACAGAAATAGAAGTAATAAGAATAGGTAAAGAAGAAATAAAACTATTATTATTTGCAGATGACATGATACTCTACTTGGAAGACCCAAAAAACTCTACCAAGAAGTTACTAGAATTAATACACAAATTCAGTAACATCGCAGGATACAAAGTCAATATCCAAAGATCAATAACATTCCTCTACAAAGATAACAAACACACTGAGAGAGAAATTAGAGAAACAACACCTTTTATAATAACATCATGGAAAATGAAATACTTAGGAATCAATCTAACATATGCAAATCTATAGAGAAATAAAGGATATATTCAATGAAAATTGTAGTATGCTGAAAAAAAGAGATAATAGACAATTTCAGAAAATGGAAAGATATTCCCTGTAGGAATGTAAGAAGAACCAACATTATGAAGATGACCATACTCCCAAAATTATTATACAGATTTAGTGAAATCCATATATATATATATATATATATATATATATATATATATATCACCAACACACCTCACAGACCTAGAGAAATCATTTCTAAATTTTATTTGGAACCAGAAAAAAACTAGAATAGCAAAGGCAATTCTGAACAACAAGGAAAAGTCAGGAGGTATTACAATTCCTGACTTGAAATTATACTACAAAGCTACTGTGATTAAATTAGCATGATATTGGCAACAAAACAGACCTGAGGATCACTGGAATAGATTAGAAGATGCAGATGCAATTATAAACACACTCAGCCACCTTATCTTCAATAAAGGGGCCAAAAATACTCATAGGAAGAAAGATAGCCTCTTTAACAAATGGTGCTGGAATAACTGGCTTTGTACATGCTGAAAACCAAAACTTGACTCAGATCTATCACCATGCACTAAAGGCAAAATGGATTAAATATCTAAACATTGAAACAGAAACATTACATCTCCTAGAAGAGATAGTAAGTGGAAATCCTGAAGACATAGAGGTAGGAAAACAGTTCATGAACACAAATCAAACATCATGGGAAATATTTGATAGAATTAACAAGTGGGACATCCTCTTATTGAAAAGTTTTTACACTTGAAAAGAAATTACCAGCAGAGTGAAAACAAAACCCACAAATTTGGGAGAAATACCTCAAATAATAAGCACTCAAACAATGGTCTTCTGTCTAAAACTCATAAAGAACTGAAAACATTATGCCACCAAAAATTAAAGACCCAATCCAGAAATGGGCATCTTAGATGAACATACACTTCTCAGAGGAAGAAATACAAGCAGCAAATATATACATGAAAAAATGTTTCAAATCACTAGCCATTCATGAAATGCAAATTAAAACTACACTGAGATACCATCTTACCCCAGAAAGAATGACTATCATAAAGAAATCACCCAACAAGAAATGTTGGAGAGGCTGTGTGGAAAAAGGAACCCTTCTCCACTGCTGGTGGGAATATAGACTGTGTGACCATTATGGAAATCAGTGTGGAGAGTCCTCAAAAAACTAGGATTGGAAGTACCATTCAATCCAGCTATTCCACTTCTGAGAATTTTCCAAAAGTACTGAAAACATTATATCAGAATTATATATGTGTGCCTGTGTTTATAGCAACACAAATTGTGAAAGCTGAATCTTGGAAACAAACAAAATGCCTGTCACCTGCGGAATGGATGAAAAAATGTGTTGGTTTTATACAATGGAGTATTACTCAGCTATAAAGAAAAATAAACTCAAAGCCTTCATATATAAGTGGATGCAACTTTAAGATATACTCATAAGTGAAGTAAACCAGATCCACATGTGTAAATATCGTAATGTATCCCTACTGTAATTACTCAAATGAAATAAAAATTGAAAGTTATAACACAGTTAAATGGAAAGAGATAATTTAAGGATTAAATAATGTAAAGATAGAAAGGAAAGAAGTTAAAAATATTGCAGGGGCAAAACCACACACTTATATAAACAAAATGGTAAAGGCAGTGGTGCTAAGAACTTCCATCAGGTTTCTGAAAGCAGCATTTAATGGTAGAATTCTCACCCTGACTAACTACGTATACTGATATTTGTGAACTAAGCAACTGTGTGAACAGCAATGTGTGATATTAAAGCCATGCTTAAAATATGTCATTTTGGTCTTCTAAATGTGTACTGCTTCTAATGTCATATCAATTATGGCAATATTCTCTTTAAAGTTAATGTGTGGAAAAAAAGGTAATAAAATTAAACGAGAGTCAAGAAAACAAAGTGTAGCAGGATTGTTGTGCTACACTATTGAATATGGTTTGATTTCAAAATATCTGTGTAAAAACTGTGAATTATTTTTTTAACATTCTATAGGGATTTAAATTTTAGAACATCCGTGGTTGTCAGATAGTGATGTTAAGTTTAACTTCCTCTATTATAGGATAATAATATTATTAAGCTTCTCTTCTGGATGTTTAACATTTAAAGTTTGCAGAACAAAAATTAGACAGATTAATGGGCTAAAGTGATAGCTAATATTTTGGCCCTAGCGCTTCAAGGTCAATGGAGACTCAGGACATAAATGAACCTCTGCAGTGACGACCTGTGAATAAATGGTGTCCCAAATTTTCTTATCAAGATTATAGGACCAGAGTGGAAAGTGGCTGAGAATGCATAGTGTGCCTAAGGAGAGTCACCTAGAGAAAAAATTCTCTCAGGCTTTCACACAGAGCAAACTGGTCAAGGAAGGGCCATGGTTTATCCAGATGGCTGACACTGACAGAAGATCCACAAGGTGATGTAATTGGTTCCAGGGTAAATCCTGAGGGGACTTAACTGACCTTATCATATAGCAAAAGTTACATTTCTAGTAATGTAGGTCTTGCTTTAACTTGGTGTTAACCATTCAGCAGAAAAGTGTAACCACAAGGTATAAAAAATAAAGCTATATTAATATGCTGAGCTGTAAAAAGCTCAATTCAACAACTTGTGACAATTTTCAGTTGTGCTAGTAACTCACTACTATTATGGACTATTGGACTATATTGGGTTATCTTGCTGAATTTAAGTAGCTATAATATTTGGGCTGGTATCAAGTATTAAAAGACCCTATAAAGACTTCTCCATATATAGGTTATCTAATAGCAATTGAATGAACACCATCTCTGACAAAAGAAAACAACAAAGGGGGATATAAAT
>NW_004524675.1:6799985-6802712 GCF_000260255.1 Octodon degus | reverse complement strand
TACTGCAAGACAGATTACCCAAGCTTCATGAAGACAGGAGGGAAGGATAGGAGAAGAAAATAAAAACAAGAACAGATGAAAATAAACCTAAACTAAACTAAATTTAAAAGCAATATACAGTCACATACACACACACACACACACACACACACACACACATGCACACATACACACACACACGAAACAATCAACAGAAAGAAAGAAAGAACAGACATCAACAAAAAAGATCAAAAGCAAAGAAAAGGGAGAAACGGAAATTTCTGTGTTACTTCAGGCCTGTGTTTGTCTTTGGGCTCTGCATCTTAACTGCAGTGTCAAATCCATGGCATGACATTTCCTGTTAGTACATGAGGGAGGCAGTCAGAGCCAGATCCATGCTGGGTAAGCGTAGCAAGACAGTAGTAGAATTGGGGAAGAGTTCCCATTATGTTTATTCAAATCCACTGAAATTCAGGTTGAATCTGTCCTCTGGTCATGGAGCTAAGGCCTGAGTTAGATGCTGTGTGTCTCCCGCCAACCAGATGTGGCTCGTTGGTCACAGATGTCTCACATAGCTAACCTTTCTCCAACTGGTGTGAAGCCCTGGAATGAAGCCAACCTATAGCTTCTTTAAACTCTGGAGTCAGTTGGACCCTATATAGAATGGTATCTGACCATACAAGGTCTCCAGAGTACCCAGCACATGTCTGGAGTGACCAGCTACTGTGGTGCAGTGTCCACTTCTCCTTGACAGTGGTGTGCTTCTCCATGAAGGCTTCTAGTGAAATTCACTCTTGCCATGGCTTGGCAGGGTTGGTCTTTACCTCACCACAGGTCGGGAGCTGGAGAGAAAGTGTAGATCGTCCCTTCCTTTTTCTGTATTCTGGGCTGCCTCTTCAATTTCTCTGTGGATTCCAATTTTCCCTTCAGGTCCTTCCTGAGTTTCAGAATCCACCTCTCTCCTTCTTTTCTTCCACAGATTTTTTTCCCACTGTCATGATTCTGAATCTTAGAGATGCTGATTAATGCTGCTTACTGTTCTGTGATCTTCCCAGAAGTCTTACATAATTCTTTTTAAGTAATACAATTAATTTCAAATTCCAGGAAAACAGTATTGATTGCTCCTAGAAGTGGTCCAGTTTCCAGGTGGCAGAGAAGAATTTTCTTTAAAAATTCTATTTTAAATAATGGTTTTATTTTCATTTTGTCAATATGAATTATGCCTCAATATGTCTCCTGTGACTAATTTTTTATGGGACAAATTACAAGCAATGAAATGATTGGTCAATGATTTGTACATTTTAACATTCTTGATATAAGTTTCAAAATATATTATCAGTTTAGATTTCTTGAATATGAAATGCATCTGTTTCTCTACCTTCTCTAAGTGTGAGCATCTGCATTGAATTATGTCTCCCCACAAAATTATGTAGAAGACTTAACTCTTTTGCACTTCAGAACATGACTACATTTACAGACAGGATCTTTAAAGAGGTGATAAAGCTAAAAGGAATTCATCACAGTGAGTTCCAATCCAATATGAAAATGAAATGTCAAAACAGGCCTGTATGAGAAACATATTATGGAAATACAGGAAAACAGCCATCTAAACAAAGAGAGGTATGCAAGAGATCCTTCTCTCACAGCCCGTGGGTGGAAGTAAACCTTCCAGCACTTTGACTTAACTTTTAGTTTCAAAAATTATGAGAGATTAGACTTCTATTGTTTACACCACCCAACCTATCGCACTTCATTAGCTAGCATTAGCAAGCTAATATATTGTGCATAATGTGTTTTTCCCCCATGCCTTGAATTTTATTACAAAAATATCTTGACACTGAAATTTGAGTATTTATTTGATTATTAATAATGTTAATTATTTTTATTTGCCTTTTCTGTTTTATATTATCTTTATCTACTCTTTTATAACATCATTATATAATACCATGTATATTTCATTCATTTAATCTCTTGCTAGTCTGTTTCAGTAATATATAACTGCCCTATAGGAATAAATAGCAATGATAATTAAAATATTAACAAAAAGATCTGAAAATTATTTAGATTTTACTGTCTCATGCCTTCTTTAATTCTGTATATTTGTAACTCATTTAATTAACAATAATTCTATAAAATAAGCCCTACTCATTTTCCTAATGATACATCTGTCATAGAATATAAAGTACAAAGAAAGGATATAAATGCATACATTCTGGCTCCTAGAGCGTATATACATTTTAAGTATCAATGAATACAAAAAATTAACATTTATTGAACTCTCACTTTCTCAAAGATACTTTGGCATACTACATGCATTAGCAATTTAATCTTTCAAAATATCTTTGAGGTAGTTACAGATATCCTATTCCCTTTACTGATAAAAACAAAATGAAGAAATGTCAAGTCTATGAAACAACAAATCTATTAGTAAACACTGTCATTCTCTAACTCACCATGTTGCCTGAACACACATTCTTTAATTGTTGCAGCACTGAAGTAGGCAAAAAAAAAAAAAAAACCAAATAGTGTCTTTCAAATTATGATGGTTGTTCTAATATTTCTTCCTCTGCATGAATTTAAAAGTACTTGTAACACATTTTAAGCTCCCAAATTTAGTTTTTACTCACAAAAAATTAAAATATTTGTATCTATTTCACATTAAGAGTTTAAAATAGAAATGTAGAATTAAATTATCGGATGCCTGATGTATTAGTTTGAACTTTGTGAGGTTCCTGATTTGTACTTTTT
>NW_004524675.1:6789112-6799885 GCF_000260255.1 Octodon degus | reverse complement strand
TATTATTTATTTATTTATTTATTTATTTATTTATTTATTTATTTGGTACAGGATCTCACTATGCAGCTTGGAATCACAGTGATGCTCCTGTCTCAGCCTCCCAAGTGCTCAGATTACAGGCGTGGGTCACCATGCTGGTTTTAGTGCCCAGCACGATTCACCCAGGGTTCCAGGTCCAGCCTGGCACATGGTACTGGGGATCAAAACCGGGTCCTTGTGCTTGCCAGGCAAACACTTAGACAACCTATCTCTCCAACCCTGATTGACAAATTTTGAACTAAAGAAATGACTCTTTCATATGTTTCATCCTAATACTATGAATAGGGATTAATAAAACTATAGAACATATTCATATATTTAAATGCACTACTTGTCATTTAAATGCACTACTTGTATGTTTTAGCCAATGAAAGCTCTGAAATTTATTGAATATATCTTTCAGAGAATAGAAAATATATAACTCGGTTTTTTAAAATGAACTTAAACTTCATTCATGAGAAACTGACCAACAATGTAGAATTAGATTCACTAAAGACGTTCAAGGGTAAGATTTATGTAAGAATTCTATACAGCGCCATGATGGGTCCCGGAGACTTCTTAAAGGTATATTGCATAATTCAGCAAATACATTTTTTAAAAATAAAAATATTGAACTAAAAAATACAGGTTATTAAGAAGAATAATAGGCAGTGTTAGTTATTTTTCACTTGACTGCTGTAACCATTCAACTCATGATATATATTTCTTTTAATTAAAACATGGTAGAATACAGGCATTTTGTAATCTGTCTCATAATGCTCATAAGCTTAGTAGTAATAAACTTTGCTAAATACTAAGTTTGAGAAAATGCTGTGCAGGCAGATGGTGACTACGAGCCTCCAGTCTCTCCCAGAGCTGCAAACAATACCATCTGCTGCTTTGCTGATTTCTTTCTTGTTCATTGATATCAAATTTAATGGAGGATCACACTCTACATTCTAATTTAACATCCAGGCCACAATGGTGGGAGGTGTATTCTCCCTTAGTATAAACTCACTTGTTCACGTTAATAAGGGATTTTTCTTTTTCCATAAAAAAACTACTTTGGGATTTCCACTCCTCCATCCAAGATGAGATAAAAGGAATGGAATTTACCTTTCTGTCTGAAACAAAAGGAAACGCTTCTCCAAATATATGAGCAATGTTCTTATAGCCCATGTGTAGATGTGCCCCCAAAGCACCGTTTGGTAAAAGGTAGGGCTTTTTCAGAGCTGGTGGTGGTGGTTGAACTGATTCATAGTGCAATGTTAGTATCAAGGGCACTAGGATTAAGGGTGTGAGTGGTCCCTACCTTAGACAGCATGGATAAAATATAAGAAATAGAAAGAGCTGTGGTCATCCTTGCTTTGTTTCCTTCTTCCCACCAGGGACTCTTTCCTATTCTGTGATGTTTATCTGCCACGTGATCCTTCATTAATGCCAGCCAGTTATGAAGGAAAACCACCATCAACTTGGAGCTAAATGAACCTTTCTCCCTTAACTTGTGCATGTTGGGTGTTTTATCTCAGTAATAAGAAAAGTAACTAAAACAATTTTTTCCCAAATACTGAACATTAGGAAACAAAGGACAAGTCCTAAATTGAAGGAAAATAATGTCAGGTATGCAGTTGATCCTGCTTACATAGTTGACAGAATTTAATTAAATATTACATTTTAAATGTGTTAGTTTAAATATTGATGAAATTATAGGCAAGAACCAGAATGATTCAATGATTTCAAACTCATGGAAATCAAAACATATCCAGCCCTCAAACAGATAAATTTCATAATAGCTCATATAGGAACACAAATTAGCAAGAACACAAAGAAGCAAATCAATACTGCGGGAAAATTTTAGACAATTGAAGTTGACACAGACATCACATTAGCAGATAATAACATTAAGGAGCTTAATTTGACCTTTAAAAAAATAACTTAAGTAGAGGTGCGACATAGATAAAAAATCTTCTCTCCAACAGTACCAGTTGAAACATTTGCAAAACTAATCATCAGACATTCGGAAAATCAAGGACAACGTAAGAGAAATTTTGTGTTTTAAATCTGAAATAAGAACAATAAGAGTCTGTTGAGGCTTGAGTCTAGATGTCCCCCAAAGCCTCATGCAATCGTAGGTGGGGGATCTGGAAGCTGGCTAGAAGTAGGGTGAGTGATGCTGGGATCCAGGATGTGACGCTGGCATTGATACTCGGCGCAGTGCGGGAATCAAGCCTGCCCCTCCTAGACTGTGAGTGCCATCTGACCACTTGCCACTTGCTGCTTCCTGGCTACTTTGCTACCTTCCAATCTCCTGCCCACAGAGTACTGTTTCTGCTCTCTGAAGTTCCACTAACGGGCCACACTGTATTGGAACCAGCTGACTACAGACTGAGACCTCTTAAAACTGAGAGCTAACTAGACTTTTACTCTTGTAATTTTGGATGGTGATTATATTTTCTCAGCGAGGAGAAAAGAAAATCACAAAAACAATTCTTTCTCTTGTCTGCATTTGCACCCATATCTTCCCCCAAGGGGAGTAGACAGCAGACACACCCTGGATATGCAAAGCTGCCCAGCACAAGCAAAGGCTCAAAGCCTTCTCAGAAATGTGGCAGAGCATGTGACACTCATGCACAGTGCAGTGGAGTTAGAAGTCATGCCACCAGATATTTATATCTTATTTCAGAAGAAATGTTTTAAATATTTCAGAAATAGTTGTAACACCACTAAGTATATCAAAATACATGCAATTGAAAATGCAAGAGGAGAAAATAGGAAAAGATACAGAAAACATTTTGAAGAGTTGTTGACACCTTTCCAAATGTGGTGGAAAATATATATCCATCAACCTTGTAGAGAAGTTGGCTGGAATAAACAAAGTGAGGCCTTCTCAGGCCAACTGTAAAGATGTCACAACTGTAAAGATTTGGAAGGTTATGAAATAAATTTTAAAATCTAGAGAAGAAAAATAAGAATAATCACGTTTATGGAAACCATATTAACACCTACATTTTCATTAGAATCATGGCCACTAGAAAAAAAGCAGTATTTTCAAGATGTGCAAAATGGCATGTGTTCATTGGAATAAATCAAGAATTCAATAGTCAGTCAAATTATCAATATCCTTCAGAAATGAAGATGCATAAAGATATTCAAGAACAAGGAAGAATAAGATAAATCATTGCTTTGACTTAATAAATGAAAATTGAAAGAAAATGACAACCCATCATTACTTAAATTATGAGGGGAAAAGAATATGTATATTTTTACACAAAATACTCAATAAAGTCTGGCAAGATAGCTCAGTGGACTAAGTTCCTATCCGGCAAGTGTAAGGACCTGAGTTCTACTCCATTACCACATGCTCTGCCAGCCCTGCACTGAGCCTGCCATCAAAACCAGGGGTGATGGAGCACGCCTAGACTCACAGTGCTGGGGAGGCTGAGAAGGGAGATCATTACGAGTCCCAGCTGTGTAGTGAGACCATGCCCAAAATATAAATAAATAAAAGACTAGAAAAAATTTAAAATACTCTATAAATATACATTTTCTATCATATAAACTGTGCTACAGGAATTTTAACATATGTAAATTTAATATGCATCACAATATTATCACAAAATTGAAGGGAGAAATAGTCACCTTTGAGCTATTTTCTATAATAATGTTATAAGTGTTGAATAATAAACTACTATGAAAATTATATTAAGTTGGAGAAGTTTCTAAAAAGGTGTGTATTATATCTTAAAAATGTAGTAAAAGTAAAATTCCTATACTCTGGGAGCTTTAGGCAAAAAGATCACAGATTAAAACTCAGCCTTGTCAATTTAATGACTTAGTGAAATGCTGTCTTGAAAAAAAGAAAGAGGAATGAAAGAAAGAACGAAAGAAAGAAAGAAAAAATGTCTTCAGATACAAATCAAAAGTAAGGCCCTGAGTTCAAATCTTAGTACTACAAAATAAATAAATGCAAATTAACACATTATTTAAACAAGTAATGCTAAAATTAGGATTGAAACAAACACTTTTAGGAACAAAAAGAAGTACATTATAAATAATAAAAGGACCAATATTTAAAACAATTATAAATATATGAGTCCGAAATCAGAATCCAGAACACATGAAGGAAAACTGATAAAAAGGACAAAATAAAAAGACAATTCAAAAATGATAATTGGAAAAAACAACAACAATTGGTATTAAAATAGCAGACATGATTTTGTCAAAATTGTTATCAGCCAAGTGTATGTGAATGATGTAGGATACTTCACTCCATAATAAAACAGATATTCTTTATAAACTCATAAGTAATAGGTTTTGTTACGTCTTAGTTACTTTTCTCTTGTTGCTGGGACAAAGTACCTGACTGTCAAAATGAAGGAAGGAAAGGTTTATTCAGCTCACAGTTGATGGAGGTTTCATTCCGTACTCAGTGGGCTCCAAGGCAGAGTGGCACAGGGCAGAGAGGGCAGCAGCTCAGGGTGGTGGAAGGCAGCAAAACAGCACTTGCAGCACTAGCAATGGAGAGCAGGTCTGTCTCCCTCACGTGGTATTCTGGCATCTGCCCCTGGCCGAGTGTAGCACTCACATCCACAATCCCCGAAGCACTCACACTCACAGTCCCAGCACTGGATCTTGAATTAATGCCAAATGCTAGAAGTCCGCTCTATAACTGTATGTGGTTTGGGGAGGACAACTAGACACAAACCATAACAGGTCATAAAACAAGTTTTAATACATTTAAAAGACTGAAACTATACAAATATGTTTTTAGAGTAGAAAAAAAATAGAAATTAACAGGTAAATCTTAAAAATACACAACTGTTTAAAGATGTGTGTGTGTGTGTGTGTGTGTGTGTGTGTGTGTGTGTGTGTTTTAGGGAAGGGTCTACAGGGTGTTTAAGGTCTCATTACTAAATTGGACTCCTAGTGATCTGCCATTTATAGCCTCCCAAGAGCTGGGATTACAGGTGCGTGCCGCGACGTCCAGTTTAATTGCCATCTCAGCATGCACCAGGGTTGGGGCTGGTACGGCAGGCCCAGGGATGAAAGCCCCGGGCCTCTGTGCCTGAGGCAGGAGCTTTAATCCCCTGAGCTATTTGGGAGGCCCTAAATGTTTAAAGATTTTTAAAAAATAGATTCTATTTGGTCAAAAATAAAATAATAACAACTTTTAATTTTTTGAACTGTTTGAAAATAAAAATAAACCAACAAAATTTATGAGACATGGCTAAAACAGTGTTTAGATAAACATTTATAATGATGACTGCCTATAACTCAAATGAAAAAGAACTCAAATAGCTAAATTACCTTTGCATCTTAATAAAATAGAAAATGAAGAATGAGCAGAGTTCAAAGCAATCAGAATTTTTTTAAAAAAATTGTGTCAGATTAAACAAAAACAGAAAAGAAAACTGGACAAAATTAGGGAAATCAAAAGTTTATTGTATCAAAAAGACAAATATTTAGCTACACTAAGAATCATACAGAAAAGCAAAAATATCAAAACAAAAAATAAGAAAGCACTATCACCAACCCTATAAATAATTACTTACTTAATAATGTTGTATAAAAAATGACTGCTACACAATTTAGGTAAAATAGTCAAAATTCCACAATGAAAAACACTAACATAATAAAATGTATAAACTTAAGTAAATTTAACAAAAATTATCAACAAGATTTTTATGTTGATAAATGCAAACCATCCCTAAGATTTTGGTTTTTTAAATTTGGATAGAGAGACACTTTGTGTGCAAGAGTAGATAGAAACAAAATTTGTAGGAAGGTAACTCATTATAAATGAACTCACAAGTTTAATTTTAAAACTTTGTCTAAATTCCAGCCAGACATGCTATCCTATTTACAAATACTATCAGAACAAATCCCTCTATTCATTAAGAGAATGTAACTATATATCTATCCTAACCATTTTGAATACACAGATACAAAATAGACATTCATCTGTATCCCCTTTTTTGTTTAGTTCCGTCATTTGAATATTATAGGTGTGTTAACTCAGCAAAATATTCTAAAAGAGTCCAGTAGTCCATAATAGTATTAGGTCTTTCGTTTCACTGGCAGTGTCAGAAATCATGTCTGCATCTTGTACAGCAAATAACCACTCCGCAGAAAGTATGCAATGTTAATTATTGAAACTGTCATACCAATTTGATCTGAAACTGTCTTATTGCTATTTGTCTCTCAATAAAATTGAGAGAAAAAATAAATTGGAAAATTTATTATTATTGGAAAAAAATAAATTCCAGCCAGAGTTTTAAACAATTTAACAACTTTAAAGTCTATATAGTGCGGAAAGCCATGGACTCCTTGAACACTGGCAGTCACGTGGAGCTTGGAGAATGTGCGAGGTGAGGCTCTTGCAGAAGCGCTGCTGGGCACCACCTGGGGGCGCCTAGGCCTATGATTCTCATGAAGGAAATCACACAATCACCCGGGATTTTCACACAACATAATTAGGTGTGTTCTTTCAGAGATTGACACCTTGCCCTCTAACTTATAAACCTGCAGAAAGGGACAAACCTAAGACAGGGACATTCACCAATAACAAGGCAGTTTACAGGGATAAGCTCTTTTTTTTTTTTTTTTTTTTTGACAATACAAATTAGAATTAAAACACAAAAAGTTACAAGTGAAACAAAAATTCACTTAACAAAGTAATACAAATTTCACAGGATTTGCTGTAACACATAGTGTTGTCTTCCAACCAGTATTTAGAGTCAAGATCTTGAGGCACTGAGGGTGTTCCTTGGGAAGGATGAAAGTCTGGGTAGGGCAGAGATAGTCAGAATAGAATGAACAGTGCTGAGTTAAGTTCCACAGCTACTCCTGGTGAATACTTTACACTCATAGCAATCAAAATTTAGATTGTTTCTTGTTTATTAGACGAAAAGACACATGTGTTGTTTTTTTTTTCATAAAGAAAATTTGTAATCACTCATGTATAAATACAGGCTAATGATTTTGCTCAGGGTTGAAGAAACACTTTTCTTCCATTCTACCCCCACTATGATTCTGTGAGTCTATTTCTTCATCCTTGGGGGCTGGGAGATGGCTCAGTAGAATAAGCACTTGCCTGGCAAGCGCAAGGGCCTGAGTTCAATCCCCAGTTTTGAAAAAAAAAAAAATCTTCATCTCCTACTTTTCTCTCCTCGGACTTCTCCCCTGGAGCTTGAGGCTGGACCTGGGCAATACAGAAGTAGAACAAAACAAACATAGGCAAAAAAAATTTGAAAAAGAATGAAGTTAGTGCACTTTCATCATCTAATTTCAAAACACATCACAAAATGACAGCAGCTAATATAACACGGTACCACAGAAAATATAAAGATATAGATAGACTATTAGGGAAAATATAAAATAAATCTTTACATTTATAAGCAGTTGATTTCTACTAGAAGTGCTAAGACAATCTAATGGAGTGAGCTTTCTCAACAAATCCAAATATATACAACTTTATGACTAAGTAAACAAATACATATGCATGCACTGATGCTTCAAATCATTATACATGAAGAAACTGGATTCTGAAAACAATAATTGCAAAGTATATGTATGTTATAAGACTTGTGTACAGAACAAAAGGGAGTTCCCTCAATGTAACAAAAAGGCAAAATACTTGATAAAATGGGGAAAGATTTCATACAAATATATAATGAGCACATAAAATGGTACATCATATACAAGCCATTATGTTTTTAAAAATAAAATTCCAAGACAGTGTTTATATTACTATAATACAAAGATAATACTAAAGATCACAGAGAATGTAGAAAACTTTTGTGTTATGGAAAGGAATGATGTACAGTCCAACAATTTCTTTAAACTTTTTTTTTTGTTTGTTTTTGTATTTTAGGGAAGGGTCTACAAGATGTTCAAGGTCTCACTTCTAGATCAGACTTGGAGTATTCTGCCTGATTACAGCCTCCCAAGAGCTGGGATTACAGGAGGGCACAACCATGCTCAGTCTTAATTGCCATCTCAGCATGCCCCAGGCACAGGGCTAGCATGGCAGTCCTGGGGATCGAACCCCTGGCCCCTGCACCTGTTTGCAGGCTCTTTAATATAGTAAGCTGTCTGGCCCTTTCTCTTTAAAATTTCAGTGCATACATAGTGTATAATAAAGTCATTCTCTTTCTAGTTAGTTTGCCTAAGAAAATAGTAAACTTAGATTGAGGTTGGTGGCACACACCTGTAATTCCAGAATGTAAGAGGCTGAGGCAGGAGAAGTACATTAGTTCAAGGTCAGTCTGAATTACATAGAGAGACCCTGTCTCAAAAAGCTAAAATAAAAGTCTATACTCATTGGAATTAGATCTATACTGGTTAATGAGTAAACTTATGCATGGCAGCTTTCTTATTAATAAGTAGTTCAGTATTGCAGACAACCCATAGTTGCCTCAGTAGGTGAATATATCAATAAATGATGGTATCAAATTTTCTGATCAAGGAGATTATGGGGCCACAGAGGAAAGTGATCAAAGTTGTAGAATGTGCCTAAGAAAAGTTACATGGAGATAAAACATTCTCTCAGGCTTTCACAGAGAACAAATTGGTCAAGCCATGGCTGTGACCCATCCACATGGCTGACATGGACAAGGATCTACAAACTGTGATACAGGTTTTCAGACTAAATCATGAGGGGATTTGACTGAACTTGTCAGGTACAAAAGTTACATTTCTTATTATATAGGTCTTGCTTTATCTTGTTCTTAACCATCCAGCAGAAAAGTATAAAAACAAGGTTTTAAAAAGTAAAGCCATATTAATATGCTGAGCTGTGAAAGGCTCAAGTCGATAATGTCAGACATTGACAGTCTTACAGAAAACCCACCACTATTATGGACTATTGGACTATATTGGGATATTTTGCTGAATTCACGTACCTACAATATTTAAATAACAATGGAATGCCCTTCTCTGACAAAACTATCCAAAAATGGGGATGCAAATAAACAACCATTTTGTATCTGTATATTCAAAATAGGATAGATAGACAGCTGCCTTCTCTTAATTTAATGAATAGAGAGATTTGTTCTAATAATGTTTGTGGACAGGATATCATGTCTGAATCTTGTACAATGTATTGTCTTGTACATTGTATTGTTTTGTACTCAGGCAACAATATGCAATTATTAAAATTGTCCTAATTGGTTTTGAAACTATCTCATTGCTATTTATTTCTCAATAAAATTATTAGAAAAGAATAAAAAATAATGATGGCGTCCATACAATACAATACTATTGGTCAGAACAAATTAATGACACATAAAGTAGCATAAGTATATTTCAAAGTAAGTATATTTAGTGAAAAAAGAAAATTTATTATATAAAATTGTTTGTACAAAATTCAAGAAAATCTAAGCCAGGCTGTATTAATGGACAGCATATAACTCGCTGATGAGGGGCAGAAGGATGCAGGGGATATTGAGCAGGCAGGAGAAATCACAGGAGCAAGGAGGACATATGGGGAAATGAGTGATATGTTCCTAATTTCAACTGTTATATTTTCAAAGATATATGAAACTAGGTACGCAAACTTAACAGTTAGTACAATTTAATTATGTCAAATGTATCATTATTACACCCCCAATAAATTACTGTACTATAATGTGTATCTGAAGCTACACACTATATAGTGAAGGACTTCAAAAAAGAAAAATATGAGGTGAGCTTGAGTCATGACTCAATTGTAGCAGCTGAGCATTTATAATTAAGGCATTTCTTTTAAAGACATGCTAATTAAGACCACTATCTCAGGTAAGATTGAGAAATGTCTCAGTGCAAAGCTTCATTTAACTTTCCTAGAAAATATAATTTTCAAGCAGTAGCTGGAAACATGACAGAAAGACCAAAACTGGCTTTACTTTCTTGTCCAATTTTAATTTTTTCTCTTTTTTTTTTTTGTGTATTCACAGCCTTAAAACCTGTTGTTAATTGTGTAACTGGAAAAACAAAAGGACAATACAAAAATCAGTTTATTTAAATTAAGAAATATTAAGAAGCCAATTTTAACCTAGTTATAGATTTGATATATAATAAAGGAAAATCATATAGTGTAACAAACAAGTTCTAAATAATTGGAAGTAAATGATCTCTTGGTTTTCTGCTTGGTAGTATTACCCTTGCACAAGAAAATTGAGTACTCTAATTTATTTCTTCATCCCTAAAATTAAGAACTGTGTGAGATAATTGGAGAGAATTGCTATCTACATCTAAAATACTGTATTTTATGAGATATATAAAATATGAATATTGTGTTTCTCTTACTTGTTAATAAAATTGTCTTTTTTGTTTGTTTGTATTTAGTACAGAGTCTACAGGGTCTCACTACACAGATCAGATGTGTAGTGATGCTCCTGTTTTCAGCCTCCCAAGTGCTGGAGTTATAGGTGCACGCCACCATGACCAGTCTCTTTGGCCATCTCAGCTCACCCTGCGGGCAGGGCCAGCACGGCACACTGGGGATGAAACCCCAGTCCCTGTGTCTACCTAAGCAGGTGCTTTAATCCATTGAGCTATGTGGCCAGCTCTAAAATTGTCTTTAGATGCCAGAATTTTTTTCAGTTCTATTATTCTATTAAAGTTTGTAGCAATAATGCATCACATATACCAGAAATAGTTTGGAAATGCATACAACATCAAAATGTGTAATAAGGGCCAGGGAGATATCTCAGTAGAGTAAGTGCTTGCCTCACAAGTGCAAGGTCCTAAGTTCAGTTCCTGGTACCAAAAAAA
>NW_004524675.1:6782221-6789012 GCF_000260255.1 Octodon degus | reverse complement strand
TATATCAGGAATACAAAAAATTGTATACATATTTTAAGGCTAAATTTGAAACATCATGAGAGTAATACAAGTTACCTTTGGCCTCTACAGTTGCAAGAGGTCTTCAATGTGGTGGTCTTCGGTGTCCAGACATTTGTTAGTATGGCAAAGTGCTGCTTGAGTTACTTGGTCATGGAGATGGCTGCATGTTTCTTCTGTAGGAGCCAGCAGTGCAGTGGGTCTTCCTACTGGACATCCTCAAGGGTCCCCCATATGAGGATGAAACAAGCTGTCGAAAAGAACATCATACTATTTTTATTTTAGTGAAGTATGTGTATTTTTTGGCAGACTCCATACTTAAGAGGGTTAAGATGTCAATTTAAATGAAATTAGCATGTTAATTTCCTCCACCAAAGTGGACACAGATATCACAACCTGGACAAAATTAAAGTGAAATAAGATTAAATTGAAGTAAAATAATTATCAATATTCTTATTTATGCTATATTAATTATCGTTAATGTACAATTATAGAGAATATGATGATCCATTTAATCATAAATATTTTAGCCAGATGTTTTGGTGGATTTACATTATTTATAACAGTCTAGTTTGTTGAAGAATTCTTATAAAATGCTCCTTAAATATTTTTGTGTTGGCAATGGATCATACTGATTTCTAATTCCAGGTCAAAATTATTATAAACAAAAAAATCTTTCCAATCCCATGAAATTCTGTAATAGACATAATCCAAACTAGAAACTAGTAAACTTGTTTGGGGGTGCAGGATTATAAAACTCTGGTTTTTTTTTTATCGTTCAAGCATTGTGATTGTAAACCATAACAGCTTGACAGCTGGGGTGGCTGAATCCCAAGTAATTCTGCAATGATGTGATATGAGCTAGCCTGATTCCAACAGTATCTGAGCTATCTAGATATGGAAACTCAAGGTTACTGAATAGCAAAATGTTCCTTGATTTTTTGGAATGTTAACTATATTTTCTGTATCATGATGCTAATGGCCCAGTATATGTGAAAACAAGAAGTATACTTCCCCAAGATTAAATATTCAAATTCTTCCATTTCTTTGGATTATTTTTGAACACTATTTGGCAATATGCTTCAGAAATATTACCATTTTGAACTTTCACAGTATGTTGTTATGCTAACAGTGTAAAATTTTTTCACCACAACAAGAGTAAACATGTTTAATTGATGCAAAACATGAAGTAGCACTGAGTTACTGTTTTTCTAAAATGATTTCCACTATTTTATATTGGGAATGCAAAAAAAAATAAGGGGTATAGAGATACATACACATTTCTCGCTACTTGTCAACAACTAAAATGAAAGAAGAGCAAGATACCTTAAAATTCTATAATATTTTGGGGCAGCTATTATATGTGAAGTTTATCTGAGCATAAAGAATTTTTAATTTTTCCAAACAAATAATTTAGTACACATTTTCTGCTTTAATTTTTCAGCTGCTTTATGTAGAAAATTCTTTTTCTCAGTATCTAGGGCATTGTGTATTCATACTGTCATTCTCAGCTTGTGTCATACATTGTCTTCATAAGGAATTCAACTGTGTGTAGCACTATATTTCAATTTTTTCTGTTAGTATGATTTTGATATAAATCTGTGAATTTTAATTCATGAAAATATTTGAAATGAATAACACAAATTATTATGGGATGAATGTTTTCTCTTACTGAATTGTGGAGAACAAGTTTTAGGTATCCTCCTCCTCACTAACCGCCCTCATGTCCTGCTTTGCCATGTGTCCGAAGATGGAAACCAATGGATCATGGACTGACACCTCTTAAATGTGAATCAAGACATGTTCTTCCTCCTTGCAGGTTCATTGTCACTATCAGATATTGTGTGACCCTGATGGAAAGCTAGTTTACAGCCTTAATTAAGGAACTTACAAACTACAAGCACTTTACTTTGTGGAAAATTATTTGTAAACAGGAGAGTAGTGAAGGCACTCTTGTTGCAAATTTTTATGTCACATGGTGTTTTCTGAAGGGGCTTAATGATAGTGTTTTTTCTAGGAGACAACTGGTTCCAGAACATGGGGAAAAACACAACCCACTGTGAAATGGAAAGCCACAAACACCCACACATTACATATACAAATGCACAGTGTTTCTGTGGTATTAAAATTTCATGAGAAGAGTATTAGAAAAAAAATAATTGAAGAGGTTATAGGGTATAATGCAAAGAAAAACATTGGTACACTCTGCTGCAATCTAAGTTTTTCCAAATGTATTAACCTCGGCTTAAAAAAACTCTTTCTTTGCAAAAAGTTTTAATAATTGATAGTTGTAGACGCTGAGATCATTTTACTGTCTATTCTTCTCAAGTTCAAAGAAATTATTCAAGCTGTTTCCTGAATTAAAGAGCTGCAAAAAATATTTATGTTTCCTGTCATTAGAAAGCATTTTAAAAATACTCTTTTTGCACTTTCATTTGATCAAAAATAGCTTTCCTTTAAAAAGATGAAACTTGTCACTGGCTCATTCATCCGTGGAAACAGCTGCTCATTGCATGTTTGAACATATTTGCTTAAGAAATACAAAATTATTAACATTCTAATCCTCTAACCTTTTAAAGCAAGCCAGCTGTGATTATTCACAGCAAGCCCACAGCCTTTGGTCTCAGCTTTGTGGAAACTTCTTCACTTCATTTCTTAGAGAATATTATTTGAAAAAATTTGATTTCCTGTGTAGGAAATAAAGCATGAACCAAGTCACGTGAAAAACAAGTTCCAAGAACTAGGGGAAATATACAAAATGGATTTTTCTGGCTTTGCTAATAGTAACAATTTCTCATTGCATGCATTAAAAAGGTAAGCTATAGCACTTTTGTGTTAGAATAGTAAATAGTGTCTTAAAGAGTTCAGAATATTAACTAGCTTAGTCCTTATGCACAATGTAAAGTTACTATTGTAGCTATTTTTACAGTTCAAGTAATTGAGCCAACTAGATTTTAAACAACCTGCCAAGGGCCACACATTTGGTGAGTGCCAGTGCCAGCATTTAAGCAGAGATGCTCTGGTTCTAAACTCTGTGCTTGATACTCTTACAATTCAACATCTTCAGCATTGACTTAACTGAGGTCCTTATACTTTCTTATTGATGCTCACAGCAGTGCTTTGTGGTAACATGGATATTACCCACTCTCTAAAAATCATAAAATTATAAGGGAAAATTTTCACACTTGGCATGAAGTTTCAAGTTTGTGAGATAGAGCCTGGTGCTCGAGCATAAAATCTTTCATGGAGGCTCTTACACTGCACACTGATTATTCCCCACATTTCAGGTGAATCAAATTATTCAGGTTCATCCCTGCCCTGTCTTGTTTATACCCCCTTACAATCTGGCATAAATAAATAGTAGTAAATGACTGAAGTTTCCTTTCTCACCTGTTACACTGTTTTACCCAAGGGAATCACTGCTATATCAAACTTACTGGAGCTCTCACTACAGAGTTTCTTTACTGCTTTCATAAATTAAAGATATTTGGGAGTCAGACTCTTCATAGCTTTAAACTTATTTTCCCTAAATATCCTTATAATATTGATCTTGTAAATTCTCATTCAAATGATGACCACCCACATTTCTATAATTTCTAGGTATAATAGGACTTTTCTAAATACATTTGAGATGTTTTAATTCAGATATGAAGGCTACTATTAGTTGCAAAAAAGAAAATAGTATCCACTCAAAGCTATAGAGTCATTAATAATCAGAAATCAAACCATCTCATGCTAAATATTATATTGAGCAGCCAACTTAAAATCTCATCATATTCCAATTATATTAAGAGGGTTATTTTATTATATCATGGGTGGAAAAAAATGCACAGGTACTTCATTGATACATGATCATAATAAAATTAGGATCAAAAGTCTTTTTTTCACTAATGGATTCTAATGCACATGCATTTCGTAAAAGGTCCAAAGGAGGGATGCTACTTATCATTGAGATGTATAACCTGTTGTCATTGTCATCTTGTTTAGACTCAAATAAATATCTATGATGCAACAGGGTGAAACACATTAGAAACCAAAAATATACTCTAGTTTATTGCTTTTTCATCAGTGGGCTAATGGGTTCTGTTGTGTTTGTTTATCCTTGTCCCCCCCAAAGTCTCATGCTATTATGGGGTGGACTTCTAATAGTCTGTGATTAATTCCTGATCCAGTGCTGGGTTCAGGTGTGAGTGGTACACTTGCCCTGGGATAGAAAATCTGCATATAAATGGAAGGCGGGGAGAGAGGCTCTAACTACAGCTATTGCCTCTTTCTTTACTTTTTGTTGTTTTCTGCTGCCATGAATGGCTGCTTTCTGCTGCCATGAATGGCTGCCTTCTGCTGTGTGCCACTCTGCCTTGGAGCCAGCTGAGTAGGGACTGAAACCTCCGCTAACTGTGAGCTAAATAAACTTTTCCTTCATTCATTTTGAGTGTTGGGTATTTGTCCCAGAAAGGAGAGAAAAGTAACCAAGAGGGGTTCCAAATATTTCATGTTCTCCACTTGAATACTTTACATCTAATTTCTGACCAATCATTGCCAGGCTGGTGTTTACTGGAGTAGATATGTACCTATACTACCCTATACCATTATTTTCAGAAATTTGACTCCTCTAATAAGCTCAAATGTCACCTATCATGAGTTACTATTTTAATTACCTATGCTCATAGTTATAGAGATACACTATGCTGTGCAAGTATCTCTACTCACCTTGTAACACAAGAGAAGTGAAACAAACATAGAATGGAGCTACCATAGATAACTAACTAAGACATGTTGCACAGAACCAGGAGTATTTGACTATTATACCAGTGAATGAATTGTATTCTTTGCACTGATGCATCCCTGTGCTTATCCTCAGAAAATTAAAATAAGGGATCTGCACTGTCAATAGAGCAAATGATTTATTTACTGTAAGATTACTGAGACCTGGCTGGAGCTCAAGACAGAGCCAAGAATTTACCTATTAGGTCTCAATGTCAGCATTAAGGCAAAAATAGAAAATGTTTTTGTCAACTATGACCATTTAGAGTGATTTTGAAGAGTTTTTCAGGGTAAGATAGACTTCACACTAGAAAGTACCAACTGTATTTTAGATGAAACACTTTCTAAAGAAAATTCTACATGTCTCAGTTTATATCATTTGAACATGAACACAGTACAGAGGGTAACATAAATTGAAGTACACACAACTGGAAAATCAAGTTCTTTTCTAGTGTACTTTAACTAACTCTAACATGCTTAAGAACTACTGGGATGATTTAGAAAATACAAATTCTGTTAGGCACAGAATTCATGGGCCAGAAGATAGGATTTATTGTGAACCAATGAGACAACACCAAGGAAAATGTTAATGAATTTCTAAAGAACAAAAAAAGCAAAGCATTGTGGAATTGATTCTAAAATGTTGTTCATATACATAGCAAACATGTTTCTTTCAAAAAAGTAAGATAATAGAGAATTAAATCCAAATGAATCTATGTACATATATGTACACACATTATTATCTAATTAAATAGTGTATTCAGTTCTATTATAGCTTTATTGTTTTGATTAATAATAAAAATAATGCTCATTAACCTTGTACTTGGTGTAAGGATGAGTCTCTTTCATATAACTTGGGCCTGTTTATATTCTCTTCTTGGCACATGGCATTCTTTTTTTTCTAGAAGGAACAGGTATAATATAGTTTGTGCATGTATTTTTGTTCATATATATTCACATATGGGTATATACATGGACATATGAAAACAGTATATTGAATTTTTGCTTGATAAATTTAGGTTTTTTTATGTATTTAGTACAGGGTCTCACTACCTAGAATGGACTTGTAATGATCCGCCTATGTTCAGCCTCCCAAGTGCTGGGATTACAGGCGGGTGTCACCAAGCCCAGTGTCAATTGCCATCTCAGTGCACCCCAAGGGCAGGGCCAGCACAGCAGGCCTGTGGATCGAACCCCCGGCCCCTGTGTGTGCCTAAGCAGGTGCCTTAGTCAGCTGAGCTATTTGACAGACCCAATGTTTGATAAATTTAGAAAAATCAAATTGTGCGTAGAGTTTGGATTTTCCATTTCCTCTATTACATTTTAGATATTTTGTCTTTGGTTCATGTTGCTGTGGATTAGAGTCTACTACTTTTGCGCAGTAGTCAGTTGTGACATATCACAATTCTTTTGTTGTCTTGTGGATGCTTATTAGTGTCTTTTCTAGTATTTTTCATTAATGGTGCTCTTATTATTTTTGTGTACATGCACAGTTTTGGGACAAGTAAATATGCGAGTTGCTAAGAAAATAGAGAAGTGAATATTTAATATCAAGGCAGCATTGAGGTTTTTAAGAAATTTTGCAATTAAATACATCATTACTTTCTCATTTTATAGTCTTTCAGATCTCAGTATTGATAGGCTTCCTAGTTATGTTCAATCTAGTAGATGTAAAATGATAGCTTGTTTACTTCATACATATATTTTTAAAAATGTTTTAGTAGATATAGTTCTCCAAGTTGACATTTATTTTCCATAATATTGTGAGAACATCTCTCCATTTATTCTGTTTGCTTGTTTTGGGTACTGGGAATTGAATTCATGACTTTGCACTTGCCAGACACACACTTGTCCCACTGAACTATATCCCCAGTCTTCCCCATTTATTCTGGATCCATTTTTATGTTGAAATTATATGGTTTCTAATTGTTGTTCTTTTATAACTGATATGGTTATTCTCCTCTCCCTAAATATGACACAGATGTAATTTTTTTCAAAAAAATATATAT
>NW_004524675.1:6770767-6782121 GCF_000260255.1 Octodon degus | reverse complement strand
AGTTATATATATATACTGCTATCACTACTGAAATATTTGCAGGCAGTTTTCCTCAATTTGTTCTTTTGAATTCTCTCACTATGAAGCAAGTTAAATTAGTTTTACATAGTTTCATCTTGTACTCTCTTTCATTAGTTTTTTTTTTCTGGTTTCCATTGCCATCTCTGAGGAAGTGTTTAAATCTGAAAAATTTCTTCATATATGCTTTCTAATTTTCTATCTATTTCTTCTGTTGTTTATTATCTGCAATTTAGGTTATCTACTGAGAATATTGTCAAGCTTATTTTTTTTATCCAGAATGTGAATTTACTGGTTAGCTTTTCCTTTTTAAACCTCCTATTCAATTCTTACATACTTTTGTTAAATTTCTCTAATTGTACTTTTTCCTAAATATTTTTCATAATTATTCTGTATTACACCCTTCACACTCCTAATCTTTATCACCTTTCAAAAATAAAATTGGTATTTATTTAACTCCCTGTATCCTTCAATGGTGCCTTCTAATGTTCTTCAGGGCCTTTGCTTGTGAGCTAAGTGCTTGATATCTGTTGCTAGGCATATAGAGGAAAAATACTTTATAGTAGGAAACATTTGTTTTGACTGCTACCAATACATTATAAAGCATTTCAGACCATTGAAAATTTGTGGCTCTGTTGAAGATTCTAGAATCAGATTTTTTTTTATTTTGTATCATATTGAAAACTTAATCTGTATCTACATTTCCTAGAAGAAAAACCTGCCTTTAATGGCAACTAAATTTTTGATTCTGGAAAATGTTTTGGGAAAGGGGCAAGAGAGAAATCCCTTTGTATAACTTATCTACCACTTAAGAGGCAGCTCTTGTTATAGCCATAGTACTCATTTGTAGAGTTGTTTTAAGGATGCTCATTTAACCATAAGATTGGAAGTGAAGTACAAAATAGTACCAGCGAAATCTACAAGATTGCCACAAATTTCAGCGTTTTAAAATTTATAATTAAGTCAGAGAATTTGACTCATTTACTCATTTACATAAAGATAAAATTCTTCCTGAATTAGATTTGTGGTTTACAGAAATCAACATTTATATTTCTCTTTATGGAAAAATTCCTAGTTACTGTATTCTCACCACATTTCCATTCTGCTGGATGTTTGTAAAAGGAATTAATTAAAAGAATATAAATATTTAACAATGAAGGTGAATAGACAAAAGTGGATAAGAGACGCTGTCCTAAAGCTAATGTGATTTTTAAAAGTGTGCAAATACAATCAGCTGAATTTTCATAATCAATTTCTAAATATAACATATATACACTTGAAATCTAATATTTAAGAAATTTTTTAAAAATTAATCACTAGAGCATTAAACTTGGTAAGAATCCCAGAGTGTATGCTGACATCTAAGCACCTTAATCCAACATGGCCTGATAAATGGCCATTTTTCCAACCTAATATACTTATTAAAAAGTTGGTAAAATTAACGTAGACTGTTCA
Source organism: Octodon degus (assembly GCF_000260255.1). Classification (NCBI taxonomy): domain Eukaryota; kingdom Metazoa; phylum Chordata; class Mammalia; order Rodentia; family Octodontidae; genus Octodon; species Octodon degus. The sequence continues at coordinate 6,780,648 of NW_004524675.1, read as the reverse complement.
TTTGGGAAGCAAAACCATTACAAGGTATTAAACAAATGACATAATAATTGAGCTGTATAAACACATAGAAAACAATGTAGAGAGAAGTCAGGGGATGCGGAGACAGTCAGATCAAGGAGCCACCGGACTGCAAATCTGAGAGCCTCGGTAACTCTGTACGGGAGGATGTATGTGACAGACAAGTCCCAGGAGACAAGGCTGCAGGGGTAGGTAGACAGAAAGCATCTTGTAAAAGGTCCGATCCTTCTCTGATCAGGAGGGTCAGTGGACTCAGACAAGTACTGGAAAATACCAGCGATCTGGAGTCCGCCAGCATTTGTTCCTGTCTAGTCACTGCTACCCTCCGTGGCCTTCCCTGAGCGCAGGCTGACATTCCTTTTCTGCTCCCAAATCTCCTGAATATCTTGTGTCTGCCCAACTCAAGCATAAAACAGTTTGTGGAAAGTGGTCCTGAGAAATGTAGTCCCAGGCTAGCAAAACTGAAACTTAGTAGGATTAGCTCTGATAAAATTAATAGTCCTAGAAATTTCTCAGTCTTCAAGAAAAGCAATAAAATTATAAAATAATATAGCCATGGAGCAAATATGTCTCTTCAAAATAGTGTGGACCTAAAGAAGACCACAGTGTTTCATGTTAATATGAAGAATTTATTTTATCAGCTGACATCTCTTATATAGCAAAATACACATGAGTTTTCTTGATACTTTTATAAAATCTTGTTTCTGAAGATAATTACTACATTGCATTAAATATAAAACACTTAAAAGCTTGATAGAAATTTCCCATTTAAATTCTATGAAACATCAAGAAATTCTGTCAAATATTTCTTGTAAGCATGTATTTAGACATGTTTTTCTGACTTTTATTCTTGGTGAGTTATGAGAAAATATTTAATTTTATCATCCTTGCTCTTTGAAAACATGTGCAGATTGTGTGACAATATAATTTATTGGTAATTAATGGTTAGGTAAAGCAAGCACGATAAATAAATGCCATATTTAAAGTACGGTAAATAAATTTGTATTGAAATGGTTTAAATTCCATTCTTATACACTTTTAAATGGTATTCAGGATGTAGCTGGGCATGGTGGCACATGCCTATAATCCAGCACGCAGGAGGCTGAAGCAGGAGGATCATTGTGAGCTTGAGGTCAGCCAGGTCTACAAAGTCCAGGCATAGCCTGAACTATACAGGGAGACCTTGTCTCAGAAAACAAAGAATCAAAAAAAAGTAATGTTTTTAATAAATTTTAAAGAATGAATAATTAATAAATGTGCAGTTCTTCTAATATTATTTACTTAATTTATGTTTTAATATCTCTGAATTTCCTTTGTGATCACACAGTGTTTTTAGTATAATCAACATAATTTCATAGTGGCCAAGATATCTGTCCAGGCTTGTTCTCATGCCTTCACATGGGCACATTATTAGGTAGGAAATGTAAACATAACTCCTTCACAATATATTTGTAGTTCCCTAAATGAATTATACATTTCCACATACATCGGCCCACAACTATTGATCCTTTAACAATTTTCACATGCTCCTCGATTTTTATCTGTGGCAGAGTATCTAGTGGCAGTGTCTGCTTGGAACAAGGCTCCTCCAGCTCTTATATATGACCTTGAATGTCCTTTTTCTTCCTTTGCTTTTTTTAAACTTTTTCTTTTTTTAAAGAGATACAAACTGATTCTCTTATGAAACAGTTATGGATTAATCAGTAACTGCATTTAAAATGTTTACTGTAATCTGGGATATAGTAAGCAGTGGAATTAATCTATTATTTTTCTCATTATTATTTCCAATTCTTCTCTCACACACAGCTGATGATTACTGAGGGTGGTCTCATTGTCTTTTTTACATTTGTTCATTCACTTGTTAAAAGTGAACGTTTATTGATATCCTCCAATGTGCCAGATGCTACTCACGAGACTCAGCAGTGAACACTGAATGAGAAAAGCTTCATTTGCCCTTCATTTGCCCTTATGTTGCAGTAGTAGACTCATTCAACAAAAAGAAAAAAAAATTATTTGTTAAAATTTCATAACTTTGGAAGTTTTTCTTCAGTTTGACTTTATATTCCTGTTAGTATTATTGCAGAATATGCAGTTCTTACAAAACAAGTACAGTTTATTTCTTTTTTATCTCATTGTTTTTTACAATGCCTGGTTTGTAGAAACTATTCAATAGATACTCATCGAATAAAAGGATTAATAAATAATGATAATTTTGAATCATATTAAATGATGGTAACTTAATTCACAAGAAGTGCATTTATTTTCAATATGTTTGCATGCTCAGCATGGTGGAATAGTTAAAATTCTGTATACTTTGTTGTAAAATTGTACGCAAAAACATCAAGAATATTAAAATAGGTATTTATAAATCTACACATAATATACAGATAAACTTGTGTGCAAATCTGTGAATTTGTGTGCAAACACATAATTCCATTGAAGATATCAACTTCTGTAAAACAGAAATCCTGCATGAGGGAAAAACTAAGGACTGAAATGTACAATGACAAATGAGCACAAAATAGTCATCCATTCTCAGATGGCTCATATTTTATCCTATACAAGTTTGATTTTCTCTCACTTCATGATTTTTAAAAATATGACTCACCATTTAAGCCAGTAATCCATACTTTGTTAGAAGGGATCACAAAATAAATGTGCTGATATTAAGGGATTATTCATTATCCCATGCAAAAAAAGACTAGCAAACATTCAACTTTTTGGAACCAGGTGGTTGTACAGCATAAAGTTACAATGCCTCTTGAAATTTCTGAGCATTCAAAGTGTATTTATAGGAAGATTAACGTCTATTTATCTCTTTTGTCAATACTGTATTTGCGTTTGGTTTCAGTCTCATTTTGTCTTTCCTACTTACATCCAGCAGATGTATCGAAGTCATGTCTGCACCACATTCAGTGTGAGTGTGAGTCCTTTAAAATGGCATGTGATGAACATGGAGTGAATTAGAAAGACTGAACATCTAGGCAGCTTCACTCTGCCCTTGCGCTCTCTTCTCACTACTTCTGTGTCTCAGCAGGATGGCCTTCTGGCTTCACAGTTCAGCAAGCGTGGAACCATGAAGAGTGCCCTGGCCCAGGCTACTTGGAGAGTATTTAAGACTTGTGGAGTCACCAAGGCCATCACTCAGATGGGCCCTATCTTTGGCTCATTGCTGCTATTTCATTTTGAAAGTCTTCATAATTCCTGAACAAGGAGCCCTTCTTTTCATTTTGCACTGGATACTACACAGTATATGGCTCCAATGAACTCCTTAGGATTTTCCTTAGGTTATCCAAGTCCTCTACCTCAGAGTTTGCTGCTATCGGGTGGCTTTCTTTGTTCTTACCTCCATGTGCATGCCCCTATCTTCTGAAAGGATTCTCCTCTTTTTCCCCCTTCTGGCTAAATTTGGTAAGACAGCTCCATTTGGTTTAAGTTCTTGGGAACTGTAGTATCACTAAAGTCTTTTCTAGCACCTGTAAAACTCACTTACTTTAATGTTTTGAGTTGGTGCAGTCTAAATCCAGAGCCTTTGGATTGATTGACTGATTTTTAACTTTTGAGATAGGGTCTTGTTAAGTCCTTAAGTTTCCCAGCCAGGGGTCAACCTTGTCATCCTCCAGCTTTAGCGTCCTACAGTGCTGTGAGGGGCCAGGGAGATAGTTCAGTGGAGTAAGTGCTTGCCTGGCAAGCTCAAGTTATTGAGTTCAATCCCTGGTACCACCAAAAAAATCCTGCTCACTTAAGCAGCACAAATACTAAAAATTGGAACTACAGTGCTGGGATTACTGTCCTTTGCCTATAACCAAGGAAACACATGTGTTTTAAAACTGCAATGATTATCTCTTTCATTTCTTCAATTTATCATAGTTTTTGCACATCTATTGGTATCTAGTACTGTTATTGCTAAAAATAGGAAGAGAATTTATCCCTGGAATATATAATAAATGTAATGTTCCAAAGGGCAAGTGTGGATAAATAGGGGGATATTAAAACCCTTCTTTCCCTTAGAATGTCTACACTGTGTACACTAAAACAGAAATATTCCTAAGGGTTACAGGGCTATGGCCTAGCATATGTGAAATCTTTTTCTTTTACTTTCCAATAATCTATGCACGCATGGATTCCTGAAAGACTCATAGGAAACACTCTGCTTTCATTTATCCTTAAATGCTAAATAGATGACTGAGTTATGTTTCATTATATAAAGTTGTCTGTATCAGAGACCTCATTCACATTAGCATGAATATTTCTCCTTCATATACTCAAAACACCTAGTAGATGATACATGAAGAAGCCACAGAGTACTGGAGACTTTCATATGCAAAATCAAGAGAATCAAGAGAAAGAGTTCATAAGTTAGAAAGAAATAAATATAAGTATATGGAGGTTAAGATAAATTAAAAGAGCACCAAGGCATATAACATAGGATTTCATTTTCTCTGAGCAGTATTTTGTATTTTTAAGTATTAGTGCATAAAGCCAAATATGAGGAAATTACGGGCCTGTAAAAGAAAGATCTAAGCTGATCAATTTCATTTCTTAATATTGAGACTTCCTCTCACCAAAAAACAATGCATTGAACATATGAAGGAAACAGTGTTGGGATAATGTGTTATATTTGTATTAACTATAAACTTTCAATACGCTGGGCTTACTATCTCATTTATATGTGATAAAAATGCTGTGCAAAACTATATTCATGTTCCAAGCACTACTCTGTGTTGATACACCTCAACTCATTCATGTCTGTAACACTTTTAAGGGAGAGATATCATTGTCATTTTTATTACGGTGCAAAGTTAAGGAAGAGGGTATTTAGTTATTTCTTCAAATCCACAAACAAAATCCTATACATTTTTTTTTTGGTGGAACTGGGGATTGAACTCAGGCCTTTGCATTTGGCAGGGAAGCGCTTATTCTACTGAGCCATCTCCCTGACCAAAATCATACACTTAATAGATTTTTAAAGACCTCTTTTAAGATTTCTATTCAAAATGTGTGTGTACATATTTCATGTTCTAGCTAAGAGATTTCAGTAGTTTTGATTGCAGAATTTTGTTTGGAATTTATTCTGCTGACTTAGAAAGTGATCCCTCAAAAGATGCAATTGTATTTTTTCACCCTAAAAATATGTACTAGTAGAAAAGTCATGGTCATTAACCTTTGAAAATAAAAAGAATTAAGTTTTGCTGTTGTCTTGGAAATAAACATGAAAATGTTCCCTCAGAATGTAGTGGGGAGTCTGAGACTGAACCTTCAAAAATGTCAAACTTGATGTGAAGGTTTAGCCAAAAACAAAGATCAAAGCAACATGGATGACACTTGTACATAAGAATGAACAGAAAAGTTGAAAAATATTTGTAATTTAGGTTATTATTTGATAAACTCAGGCATCAAGTATTTTATGTTGGGATTTCAAATGATAATCTGGAAAAATATGCTACTTCTCAAGAATTTAACAAAATCCTATTATTTAATAATAGTGCTCCTCAAAATTATTGGTCCTATAAGGGAAGATAATGTGGGAGTAGAATCTATGACATTTGAGATAATTTTTTTAATTAAAATGAATTCTGAATTTAGACGCCAGTCAGAGTGTTTAACTCTATGGATGGGGAAGCAGTTCTGAAGTCTAAACACCTGCCTGGCAAGCACAAGGTCCCTGATTTGATACCAGGACCACGTGCTATGCAGGCCCCGGAACCCCAGGTGCACTGTACCAGCCCTCAAACCAGGCGTGGTAGTGCATACCTGTAATCCCAGCACTGGGGAGGCTGAGACAGGAGAGTCACTATGAGTCCAAACCGCATGGCGAGAACCTGTACCAAAAGAATAAAAATGTTAAAAGGTGTTTAACTCCAGAATGCATCAAATTAAGATAATTCTAGATGTTCTCAGTGGAACCCAGTTTTGTGCACCTCAGTCATAGAGAACTGTCTTTCCTCGTCATGCAAAGAAGCCCATACCTTTTGCATCTCTTCAAACTTCAATTTACTTTCTCTACTCTTTTAAAAGTATTCTTTGGGCAGATTAATAACTTTTTAAAAAAATTAAATAATCTACAAAACATTATGTTGTTCAATCTGATAAAGGAGTGACACCATTATCCAATGTCTACTTCAAAGTATCTACTTCCTAGCTCTCGAGGCAACCATTCTGGCCCCTTTGCTGTCTTTCAATGATTTCATTTTTAACTTCCAAACTCTCAAAAACTAACTTACACTGAAAGGCTAGCTTGTCATTCTTCCATCACCCATTACCTCAAAGCCCAAATGTGTGCTAACTGGATGAGGTATAAAAGGTTGAGAAATGATTCTGTGAGTATTTAGGGCAGGGAAAGGACATCGTGTATTTTTAAGTGAATGTGAGCAGTCCATCTTGCCTATATTTCTTGTATATGTAACTACAATATAAAAATAGTTATACATTAATAGTCCTATTTATAGAAGATGCCTATTCAAAAGTAGGTTGGAAAATATGTTACCAAAATATTGACTATCAGAAATGAATCTGAAGTCTGATTAAGTTCTTTACATGTTATTTCAGCTTCATTTTTCCTCTGAATGTGGAATTTTTACATCACATTTATAAGTTTTGAAACATCTTTCCCCAATTCACATTTCTCAAAATGACAGTTTCTGCTTCTGAGCAGTTTATCTTCAGTGTTTATATTTCATTGCTGAAGTAACTGTGAAATAGCTACTGTTCCATTGATTCCTATTGGAAAAGGAGCCACCTTCACTTTCAGTCTGCATTCAATAAATGAATCAGGTTGTAGTTGTGATAAGTTTGTTCAACTACAATGACAGGAAAGAGTAAAACAAGCCTCATGTTCATTTGTGTTTTTGAGATATTTATAAAGTAATTTTGTATAGTCTCTAAATTTCAGGAATTCGTAGTCAGTTTATTTTTGTTGCGTATAAAAGTCATTTACACTTACTATCATTTCCTACCTAATACTGGATAGCTATACTTTTTATGTAAATTAAATAACACACAAAGAAATAGTCACACTTTGTAGATATAGACTAATTGTATACAAACAATATATAGATCCCTGCTCAGATGCTTGAACATATTATGTGCTGGAAAATGTGCGACTAGAGTAACATGGGCATAATTTTTACTTAAAATTTCAAAAGCTTAAAATTTTACAATGGGGAGTGTGCAAATATCTCTCTTATTTTCTGAATTTTAATGTGACCCTGACACTCATATGATTTTTGAGTCAAGAGATTCTGTGCACACTTATGTTTATATATAACTTTTTTCATAGCTCTTGCCATTTGTAAATAAGTGACAACTGATGGGAAGACTCAAGTAAGGCCATTTTGCTATGTACCCTTTCTTCGGCAACTCATCTTTGACCAAGTAGCAATTCAATGGAGAAGAGAAAGTGTTTTCACCAAAGAGTACTGGAAATATTGAACATGAATAGAAAAAAAAAAAAACACTTAAGACATGGAATTCAAGTCTTTGTCAAGAATTAACTTAAACCTCGGGCTGTCGGGTTCCCCTTGTGGCCCCTAAGAAGAAAGGCCTCAGCAAGGGTGTTTGAATCGGGGGCCTGGCCCTAGCTCAGGCCTTTATGTGGCTGCTTCCACAAAGCTGTCAGCCTCAGGTTGCTGGAGTTCGAACCTCACACCTCTCCAGCTGGCCAAAAGTGCCCTGAAGGCATTCGAGGAACAAAAAAAGAAAAAACCTTATTCCATTTTTGGGGCTGGTAAGATGGCTCAGTGGTCTAAAGCACCTACTTAGAACAAGCTAAGCTAAGCAAAGCACAGGAACCGCGGTTCGATCCCCCAGCACCACATGCCAGCCAGCCTTGCCCCCTGGTGGGCTGAGCTGGCCACACACACACACACACACACCACACACACACACACACACACACACACACACTAAAATAAAATTTAAAAAAAAAGAATTAACTTAAAGTGGAAAACATAACCCATTGTAAAACACAAAACAATAAAGCTTCTCAATCAAAAAGATGGTGACATGAATTTTGGCAATGAATATTTTGACTAAAACATACATATGATATGTGAAAGAATAAAATGATGATTTGAATTTTGTTAAATCTAAAGACTTCTATATGATAAACACTATTAAGGAATCAAAAGATTATACTATGAGAGCTAGCAGTAGCTCAGCAGATTAAGCACCTGCTTAGACAAGCTCAGGGACCTGGGTTTGACCCCTGGTACTGCACACTGCTCCTGCTCTGCCCCAAGCAACCTGAGCCAGCCACCGTACCAACTGTTGGCAAAGATGTAGGGGAACTCACTCATTACTGAGGGAAAATAAAAATGGTACAGCTTCTGTGGGAGACAGTTCATCAATTCAGTAATAACAACTATAGATATTTTCCCAAATGATTCAAAAATATATGTATAAAATCTTGCATATAAGTATGGATGGTAGCCTTAGTTATAATAACCCAATAGTGGAAGTAGCCAAACTATCATTCAATGGATAAACTGCAGTGGATCCATATTATGGGCTACTCACTTTGTGATTTCAAACTGTAGCTAAGAAGGCACAGTTTAATATAAAATGTTCTTACATTCAATATAAAGTGCTCTTAAATGTTAAGGAAATAAGACACTTAGAAAAGTTTGTATGTTATTGAAGTAAGTTAGATAATATTGTGGAAAAGGCTAACTGCAGAAAGAGAAAACAAATTAGAGATTTGCAGGGAGTCAGTGTCTGCATGTACTTGGATGGGTGTGTGGTGGCAGCAGGAATAAGTGAATGAGCAACAGGATTCTCAAGGGAGCAATGATGATTTGGGTTTTTATTATTTTAACTTTATTGGAAAATAAAACAAATGTTCATAGCCAAATCATTGAAAATAACAGGGGTTATTACACTGCGTATCATTATCTTGAAATTAATTGCTCAGCACAGGGAGTATCCAAAAAGATGCTCACAGCAAACAAACAAGCATGGTAATACAAGCTTTCTTTACAATGCACTGTTAGTATGTGTGAACGTAGACTGAAGTATTTTAAATATCAGACTGTATAATTTCTATGATATTGTAATGGAAGATCCATTGTGTCATTTATTGCCCAGGTTCACAGAACTTACGCAAAGTAAAGTTGAATCTATTTAGGCCACGGGGATTCACAGAATGGAGAGCAGAATGTGACACCACTGGCTGTGCTATGGGTTCAGGAACCACCCTGAATAAAGAGGATGAGGTGATAAAGCTGTTGAGTTCAGTAATTTGACAGTGAATCAAGTAGACTGGACAAAGGGAAAAGAAGCTTCATATAAGCACTAGGGTAAATTAATAATACTGTTTTCCATGGGCGTAGAGTTGACAACTTTGATAAAGCTATGCATGAACACTGAAATGAAACATTTAATTAAATTAAGTAGTGGGAGACATATTTCTCAATTCTAAATAAATAGAGAGTAAATGATAAAGGATAGCAGATAAGCAATGGCTAAAGCTGAAATGGTCCATGTAGCAAGAGGGTTAGAGACACCACTGTGAGTATATTTTGTGTAATAATGAATATAGATGTTTGTGTGCATCAAGTATGTCCATGTACACCTGTGGACCTACCTACACATTTCTACTATGGCTGTGTATGTATACAAAAATGCAGATGACTATATACATATATTTGATAAATTTTGCTCTATTAGCTGAAAAGCCTTAAAGATAACAAACACATCTAATGCACAGAACTTGCTTTCCAGTACCATTCTTCAGTAAGAGCATCAGACCTCCTTGGAGAAAATGATCATTTTAGGAGTAGACCAGGAAAATATAAAATGATCTGGAGTGTCCCGGTGTCTAAAAGTAAGAAAGTACAAAAATAATAAATAAATAAATAAATAAA
>NW_004524675.1:6769293-6770544 GCF_000260255.1 Octodon degus | reverse complement strand
TTCTATGTAATGGATTATCGCTCAGCTATAAAGAAAGACAAACTTGATGCCTTCACGTGTAAGTGGATTCAACTAGATGCTATGCTCATAAGTGAAATTAACCAAACCCACGTGTGCAAATATCATATTGTCTCCCTAGTGTAAGAACTTGAAAGAAAAAATAAAACCTGAAAGATATAACAAATACAGTGAAATGAAAAGACTTGGAAATTGAGGATTAAATAATGAAGAGAGAAAGGAAAAAAGGTGGGGGAAAAAGCATGCAAGTATATATACAGGATGGTTGAGATGATTGTACTAAGAATTTCCATCAGTCACTTGAAAATAATAGTTAATGTGGAGAACTTTCACCTTGACTAACTGTGTATGCTGATATCTGCAAACTAAGCAACTACATTAAGGACAGCAATGTGTAATACAAAATCCAAAGTGAATACCTGTCATTTTGGTCTTCTAAATGTGTACAATTTTCTCCTAATATCATATCAATTACTCTCTTTAAAACTTTTTTTTGATAAAGGTAATAAAAGACAAAAACAAAAATTTAAGATTTCTTGTAAACAACCAGTAATATTCATATATCCAATAGCTATTAATATGAGCAACAGATTTCATGATAAAATTGACAGTATATCAACCAGCGTCAATCAGCTATTCTTGTTTTGAAACTCTGTAATATATGCATCATTGTATGACACCCTGTTTCTATCTTCATTTCTGAATTTTGTTCTTGTTTTTACTCTCCAAAATAAAATAAAATTATAATAAAAGAAAAAAGAAATATGTTACACATGTAGAATGAATTATTTCTCCTTTAATTGATACAAGTTTTGATCTTACATAATTGAAAGCTCTTCTATGAGGAAAAGCAACACTAAAGATTATTATATAATGTCTTCTTCAGCTATTTATTAATGTATTTGGTACGGGGTCTCACTACATAGCTAGGACTCCTAGTGATCGTCCCGTCTTTTTTTTTTTTTTTTTTGTAAATTTGAAAACTTATTTTTATTGATTCTTTTATTAATTGTAATATTACATATACATGATATTTCATTCACTATGAGGAATTAGTATATAAGAATAGCATATTTCAATTTTTATTTTGCCCTTAGGGTCCACATTCCTTTTATATTAAAAGTATCAGATTAACTTTATTTTTAATTATTTTTATTTTTTTCTTTTCAAAGTTTTATTGATAAACATATAGCAATGAGACAGTTTCAAATCAAATCGACAGTACAGTTTCAA